>NC_042988.1:27430055-27585820 GCF_901001165.1 Salmo trutta | reverse complement strand
CTACTAGAAGAGGAATTGAGAGAGACGGATGGGTATTATTAAGATATCTTGATAGAGAGACAGGGGATGGGTTCTACTAGGAAGAGGAATTGAGAGAGACATGGGATGGTTCTACTAGGAAAGAATTGAGAGAGAGACATGGGGATGGGTTCTACTAGGAAGGGAATTGAGAGAACGGGGATGGGTTCTGCTAGGAAGAGGAATTGAGAGAGAGACATAGGGATGGGTTCTACTAGACGAGGAATTGGAGATAGACGGGGGATGGTTTCTACTAGGAAGAGGAATTGAGAGAGAGACTGGGATGGGTAGTATTAGGAAGAGGAATTGAGAGATAGACATAGGGATGGGGTTCTACTAGAAGAGAATTGAGAGAGCATAGGGATGGCTTCTACTAGGAAGAGAATTGAGGAGACAGGGGATGGGTATTATTAGAAGAGGATTGATAGAGAGACGGGGATGGGTTCTACTAGGAAGAGGAATTGAGAGAGAGACGGGGATGGGTTCTACTATAGGAAGAGGAATTGAGAAGAGACGGGATGGGTTCTACTAGGAAGAGGAATTGAGAGTGAGACGGGATGGGTTGTATAGGAAAACGGAACGATAATAGACATGGAAGTGTTAAACAGAGAAGGGTAGGCTGAGATGATGTAACAGTAAAGACTGCAGTGTCATTGCAGAAGAAAAGCACTACAGCTCAAACGGGTGACGTGCAACAAAAATGGTGTGTAGTATGTGTGTACACCGTACCGTTTTTACTGTTATGATATCTTGTTTCTTGTCAATCTTGTGCTCTTCTTTCTTCCATTGTTCTCTCTTGTCGTATCTGTCCTCTACGTTTGTTTCTAACTCCTCCTGTTCTTTTTGCAGCGGTCGCATTCATTATAAGGATATGTACAGTTTTGCGAGTTATCGACCCGCCTCTTGGCTTAGGAAAGAATGCCCCCATAGAGTGGCCTGCAAGGTTTGACTTCCACTAAAAATCCTCAACCACACCTGCTACAGCATCCAAGAATGGAATGAGTGTCGCTTATTGATCTGATTGGATTTCATTTTTGTTATATTTCTCTCTTCTTTTTTGACCATTTCTACTTGCATTCTGATCTGAAACGAGAATGTGTAGGACAATGCAGACACCCAGACGAGCATGACGTTGTGCACCACTGAAATGAAAAATAAAAAACTTTTAAGAGTTTGATTATGAAGAAAAAAAAAGATTTATGATTGTTCTCCTTTGGTAATTTTTCTTTGTGTTGTTTGCTTGCTGTTGAGCACGGCTAGGCGCGGTGCTAGACACACTGTGGGATCTGTAGAATTGCATTGTTCTTGGGGGGGACGGGCAGAAACTGCATTGACACCCCACCTCATCATGGTATAGCCCAGTCCCGCAGTGGAGCTCAGTGTTGACTCTGAAGTCCTCTGCTCCTCCATGCAATTCCCTCCCACTTGCATAGAATTATTTTACTTCTACTAAAAGTCTCCAACTCTACTCAACTCCGCTCCTCCTCCTCCTCCCTATACCCCCCTCTTATCTTCTACAAGATATACACCCCCGCCCGCTCAGACCAGTTGTACCCCCCTTCACCCCCCCGCTCAGACCAGTTTTACCCCCCCTCACCCCGCCCGCTCAGACCAGTTGTACCCCCCCTCACCCCGCCCGCTCAGACCAGTTGTACCCCCCCCACCCCGCCGACTCAGACCAGTTGTACCCCCCTCACCCCGCCCCGCTCAGTTGTACCCCCCTCACCCCGCCCGCTCAGACCAGTTGTACCCCCCCTCACCCCGCCCGCTCAGACCAGTTGTACCCCCCCTCACCCCGCCCGCTCAGACCAGTTGTACCCCCCCTCACCCCGCCCGCTCAGACCAGTTGTACCCCCCCTCACCCCGCCCTCAGACCAGTTGTACCCCCCCCCTCACCCCGCCCCTCAGACCAGTTGTACCCCCCCTCACCCCGCCCGCTCAGACCAGTTGTACCCCCCTCACCCCGCCGTCCAGACCAGTTACCCCCCCTCACCCCGCCCGCTCAGACCAGTTGTACCCCCCCTCACCCCGCCCGCTCAGACCAGTTGTACCCCCCTCACCCCGCCCGCTCAGACCAGTGTACCACCCCTCACCCCCCGCTCAGACCAGTTGTACCCCCCCTCACCCCGCCCTCAGACCAGTTGTACCCCCCCTCACCCCGCCCGCTCAGACCAGTTGTACCCCCCTCACCCCGCCGACTCAGACCAGTTCTAGACAGCCTCACTGCGTCTTTCTCTCGCTCTCAAACCAGCCAAATAACTTTTTTCTTCTTTTTTCTCCTCTTACTCTTTGCTTTGGTCTCTCTTTTGCTCTCATTCTCTATCTCTTTCTATCTGTGTCCCCCTCTCTTCTCTTCTTCTTCCTCTCTCTCTTTCTCCCTCGCTCTCTCTTGCTCTCTCTCTCTCTCCCTCCCTCTTCTCCTTCTCTCTCTACCCTTCTCCCACCCCTACTCTTTTCTCTTATTCTCTCTGCTCTCTCTGGTTGGCTGTGGTTGGCTGTGGCTGTTCTGGCTGGGCTGGGGGGGGCGGTGGCTGTGCTGCGCTGACATGCAGTGGCAGGATCAGTTGCAGGGATATGTATGACATGCTCAGGCATATGAGCCCTCCGCTAGGCCTGGGGAACAGGTGCCCGGCACGGGTGGCCTACAAGGTCAGGACCCCCTAGAACCAGGGGGCTTAGCGCCTCTTCCTCCGCTTTACTGTGTATCCGTAGTGTTGGTGTCTTCTTCTTCTCTATACATTTTGTCTCTGATATTTTGCTTTATCTCCATTTTCTTCTTCTCTTTCGTTATTCGATGGAGGAGAGCACTGATGTCATTGTGGGGAATGGGGAGGAGGGTAGGGAGTTGGGGTGAGGGGCGGGGGGGTAAGGTGGTCAAGGGACAAAGGTCAGACAGGTTTATCCACAGGAAGGGGTGAATGGAGGGACCTTCTCAGCTCTTTTGCACCGTGTATACTGACGGAAACACACACACCTCTACACACACTTATTATCAAACACATACACCCACACGTTGTTTTTGCCAGTCAAAGCTTTACAATAATCTGAATAGAGTGCATAGTGGAATAGAATACACCAAATCAGCTGTGGTAACTATAGCAGCTTTGGCTAAAGTAAACGTCAAGGGGTCTCAAACTTCGATATTGACTCTATACAGGTGTGTACATTAGAGTGACTCTTTAATGTATACTAGTGGAATATTAAAGGTATATTTATACAAAAATATATAAATGTTTGGCCAAGCTGGCAAAATAGTGTATGCACACAGCTACACACACACGCACAGACAAAAACACGTACACACACGCACCAGTATGCGTGTGCAGCCGGGCTTGGAAGGTCCGTAAGACTTCTGTCCTCTTAGTCTCTCCGTCCTGTGGATGGCGCTACTGCAAACACACACACATGCACACACACGCACATGCGCACACGCACATGCGCACACGCGCACATGCGCACACACACACACACGCACATAGGAACAGGTCTCTGTCTTTAGTTGTACAGTAGTCCACATATACAATCAGGATGTATTTTCTGGGTGGAGGACAGAGAGCTGAAAGGTCCCCTTAGGTGGATTATAGTTTGTTGTCTATCTAGTTGGTTGTGTAGTATGCTACCAGTTAACTGTTATCATTGCCACAGAATAACGTCTAGCCTCTTTTTTGTAGTAGAATCTCTTCGGCCCTGTAGCAAAATCTGCAAGTGAATCTTTTCCACCCGTCCCGTTCTTCTGTCATGCAGTTCTACTCTGTTTCCAGTCCCCCTCCTCTTCACATGCTGTCTCCTCCCCTCCTCCTAACCCGCCCACTCTTCGCATGCTGCCCCTTCACCCCCTCCACCACACGGGCACTACCATTACCTCTCTCACACACTGTCATACACAGACACACACCGACACACACTCATGCCCGTTAAATACCCTTATATACCTGTGAAATCCTTCAGATATTCTAACACACACTCATATACCCAACTAATTTGGTTGTCACCAACCCACTGCTCTAATTTAACCTCATACCCCCTATTATACCCTTATTATACCCTTACAACACATTATGACACAATTATGATACCCTTACGACACATTATGACACCCTTACAACACACACGTGTCCCTTCGTAGGCAGATCGCTGTGAGCCTCAGGGCAGCCAGCAGAACAGCCTGTAGGCACAGGAGATCTCTCACCGCCAGAACTTACTGTCCCCAAACCCTCCTTATCCTCCCCAGCCGCTCCCCCTACCTGCATCTCTGTTAATCTTTACCTCTACCTTTACCTCTACCTCGATCTCTAGCATCCCTCTCTCCGCGTCTCTCTCTCTTTCTATTCTTCACTTTGCCATTTCTCTATCTTTCTATTTCTCCCTATATTTCTCCCTGCCTCTCTCTCTATAGCTCTCTCTCTCTGCATATCTGCATCTCTCTGCCTTTCTGTCCTCTGTTCATTCATTCCTATCAGCTCAGCTCATCTCTCCTCTCCCTGCCTCACCTCTCTGCTTTATACTCTCTTTTCTCTCTTCCTTCTTCTCCTCCCTGCGTTTTCTCCCTCAGTCCTAACAGCCTCCCTCCTGAAGTGTCCCCTGTAATATAACCCCTCTTTCAGACTTTGACCTCTAACCTTCCATCCCCCACCACCTCCATCTACTGTGTCTGGGGTAACCATAGCAACAGTCCCGTCTTTGAAAATACCTCTCCTCCCTTCTCTCCCTTCCCTGTGTAAACTGTCATCTGTAGGTGAGGACCTTAGTTTGACATTAAAAACCCACAGACCCCCTTCTTGCCCTTCACCTGTCCCCTATCCCCCCACCACCATCACTACCTACCTGCCTAATGAGAGAGGTAAAAACCCTCACACTTGACCTTCACCTCTGAACCACAGAATAATGGCCCCCTGTATGTGTAGTGTTAAATTCTCACCCCCACTCTTCTCTGTTCTGTAGAGACAGACAGACAGTAGTCTTCAGGCAGGATGCTGTGTTAGACTCGACCAGCTTGTGTGGCGGTAGATCTTTCTTTTATTCTATCACTTTCAACCTCTTTTTCTTATCACTCGCTGTTTATCTCTCTGATGTCTTTTCTCTCTCATCCTCCAACCTCTTCTCATCCTCCAACTTCTCCTTTCTTTTGCTTTGACAACGGTCTCTAAAACACCACTCACAACCAACCCCCCGTCTCTCTTTTCAATTATTTTCTGATAACGAGATGTATTTTTCCCCACCCCCTAACACTTATTGTGCAGCCTTCCTCAGGCCTAAGGCAGCCTTTCCTAGAACCTCAGCCCATCTTACCCTTTAAAAAACGCCTGCCGCGGCGGCCATCTTGACTTTCTTAGATTACCTTGATCGTCTGAATTCTGTTTTCACGCTCACCTATTAACCCTGTCAGGCCCTGCACACATTATTCCTGAGAGATCAGAGGATTTGCATAGAGCTTTACAGCTCTATTGTCTCTGTATGACAACAACAGCCCTTCATCTAATATCTCCTATAGATGTAGCACATGTAGGTTCAATGATGTCATATCCTCCTGCCAGTAACCACTACTAAACCCAAACAGATAAACATTATTCTATTATTAAACCACACAGAGGATGCTTCTGTGTACGGCTGTGCCGCTGCTTGTCCTGTGAAGCATTATGTGTGTGCACCGCATGTTGCATGGGGGGACAGGGGAGGATGGGGGGATGTGTCACAGGGTTTTGGGGTAGGGGAGCGGAGTGGTTGGCATGGTCTTGCTGCATGTCTGGGATGTCGCCGTGACAACGGTTACCGCGAGCCTGTCTCACACACACTAACGTCACGTTGTCTGTGTGTGTTGTCTGTGCATGTGTGTGTGTGTTGGCTCGTGTCCATTTCTCTTATATTGACAAGACCAGAAGGTGGATAAAGGATAAATGAAAACGATGACGTTCCCCTCCCCCTGTCCCTCAGTTTTGGTTTATCGCTTTATGGCCTGGTCTCTGTTGAACTCTGTGAATCTCCTATCCACTACGGGGAGCTCTGTTAGTGGCAGCCAGCTGTCTGCTCTTACTGATCTAGAATCAGATTAATATCCATAATCCTGAACTAAACCATTCAAGGGGAAAACGCACAAAGCTGACATTGGATCAGAGTCTAACTTCATTCTACACCTGCTATCAGAGAAGGCGTAAATAATGCTGTGACACTACTGAACCTGTGAGGGCCTCCTAAGTAACACAACAAGGACTGTTATTCATATCTGTGTACAGACATGAACAAGGTAACACCCACAAGAGGAACCAACCAACTCATAGTAATCAGTAGTGGTAGTGTAATGCTAACCATTTTATACCTTTGGCTCTCACAGGCTGTAAAGAAATCATGGTATCATTTGCCACCGCCATGAAATGATCAAATAACTGAAGTATCAATGTTACATCTTTTTGGTACTGACAGTACCTAATAACAACTCAGCTGCCAAACAGCTGCCATAACTGGTGTAGCAGTGCCAATGACACATTGTATAGTTGACAGACAGATGTTCAGATAGACAGACAGACTCATAGAGCCTGCTACAAAAAATGACAGCGCTCCCCCCCCACCAACCCCCTTTCCCTGTCTCCTCACCTGGAGGTTCAGAACACACCTACACCACCACTTCCTGGGGGACACACCCTTTTTACTCACCCACCTTCCCCCGATTGGCTCTTTCCAACAGAGGCTGCTGCGGATGGACCTCCCGGTCGCCGCGACAACTCAGTACACTTCAACTCCACCCTGATGGCCCTGATCCGCACGGCGCTGGACATCAAGATCGCCAAGGGTACGGAAGGTTTGGAACCCCTCTTTCCTGCTTGCCTTTTTCACCATCTCTTCCCCCTGTTTCTTGTCTTCCCTAGAACAGAACAGAGCAGGGCAGTCTGCTACTGTAAGGTGATTGTGTATCGTGTGTACCCTGCTGTCCCTGAGACCTACATCGGTCCCTCTGCTTCTCCCACGGTGTCCTAAGTACAGCTCTTTTTCTATAGAGTTTGTATAGTTCTTATTAACCAATAGAATTGAATGTGTACTACCAGCCATACTGTCAGTGTAATAGGGTTTCTAATAGGCTACAGCTCTTTTTTTGTAGACTTTGTAGAGTTCTTATGTGAATTAACAATCTAGTTTCAATGTAATTGAGTCTCACCTTATTTGGTTGGCCCAATCAAAGTGAAGATGGCCAGACATACTATTGAATCCCCATGTCTCTATGTTACATGGCTCATCCACACTATACATTAAACTGGGAGTCAAGGCTCACCTCTATTAACAAACACATTCTCTTGTGTCTGTGTGCTTGTGTGGTGTTTTCATGTCTGTGCGTCAATTCTTACACCTCTATGGCTCTGCTGTGCATTTGTATCGATGTGAATGTGTGTGTTTATGTGTGTGTATACACTGGTGCATGTGTGTGTGTGTGCCTGCTTGTTTGCATGTGCCTGCTTGTGTGCCTGCTTGTGTGTGTGTGTGTGTGTGTGTGTGTGTGTGTGTGTGTGTGTGTGCCTGCTTGTGTGCATGTACCTGCTTGTGTGCCTGCTTGTGTGTGTGTGTGTGTGTGTGTGTGTGTGTGTGTGTGTGTGTGTGTGTGTGTGTGTGTGTGTGTGTGTGTGTGTGTGTGTGTGTCATTGCGTGTGTGTAGGAGGTGTGGACAAACACCAGATGGATGCAGAGCTGAGGAAAGAGATGATGGCGATTTGGCCCAATCTCTCCCAGAAGACCCTGGAACCTCTTAGTCACGCCACATAAGTGTAGCTGCAGTGTGTTTGGACCGCGACGCGATGCCAGTGTCTGTCTACTTCTTCATGCCACCCGAGGACAGCTTCTCTCAACCAGTCTCCTTCACTGCTGCACCCTCTGATACAGCAGGCACAGCCCCCTACACACACACACACCACACACACACACACACACACACACACACACACACACACACACCACACACACACACACACACACACACACAATCACACACACACTTATTATGTACACATAGACACATACCAACACCAACACACACACACACACAGGATCCCATGATTCCCACCAGTCCAATCCTCGAAGACGACACACCTATTGTAGACCTCCATCTCCAGCCTACATCCACCTCCACCAGCCCTAGTCCCATTCCATACAGCAGGCCATGTACCCCATCCACCTCCACCAGCCCTAGTACCATTTCCCTACAGCAGGCCATGTACCCCATCCACCTCCACCAGCCCTAGTCCCATTTCCCTACAGCAGGCCATGTACCCCATCCCCTCCACCAGCCCTAGTCCCATTTCCCTACAGCAGGCCATGTACCACATCCACCTCCACCAGCCCTAGTCCCATTTCCCTACAGCAGGCCATGTACCCCATCCACCTCCACCAGCCCTAGTCCCATTTCCCCTACAGCAGGCCATGTTACCCCATCCACCTCCACCAGCCCTAGTCCCCATTTCCTACAGCAGGCCATGTACCACATCCACCTCCACCATCCCTAGTCCCATTTCCCTACAGCAGGCCATGTACCCCATCCACCTCCACCCAGCCCTAGTCCCATTTCCCTACAGCAGGCCATTACCCCATCCACCTCACCAGCCCTAGTCCCATTTCCCTACAGCAGGCCATGTACCCCATCCACCTCCACCAGCCCCTAGTCCCATTTCCATACAGCAGGCATGTACCCCATCCCCCTCCACCAGCCCTAGTCCCATTCCCTACAGCAGGCCATGTACCCCATCCACCTCCACCAGCCCTCGTCCCATTTCCCTACAGCAGGCCATGTACCACATCCACCTCCACCAGCCCTAGTCCCATTTCCCTACAGCAGGCCAGTACCCCATCCACCTCCACCAGCCCTAGTCCCATTTCCCTACAGCAGGCATGTACCACATCCACCTCCACCAGCCCCAGTCCCCACACACCCATATAGACATCTTTTCTTGCACCCATTATCACACCTCCACCCAACCTAACAACTGTACACAGCAGGCCTCATCCTAAAGTCCCAATGCAATACTTCCAACAGCCCATTCCACTGATTCCAGGCCTGTTCTGTAGACCCAACATCACACCTCCACCGGATCCAATACCAGCAGGCTGTCTGCCCAGCTCTGTGCCTGAGATCAGGGGGTGCTTCTCTATAGACCAACTCTCTATAGTAGTCTTTTCACTCCAGGGGTTTTAGTTCATACAGTGCTACTGTAGGTCAGAACATTTCAGGGGTTTAGTTCATACAGTGCTACTCTAGGTCAGAACATTTCAGGGGTTTAGTTCATACAGTGCTACTGTAGGTCAGAACATTTCAGGGGTTTAGTTCATACAGTACTACTGTAGGTCAGAACACTCCAGGGGTTTAGTTCATACAGTGCTACTGTAGGTCAGAACACTCCAGGGGTTTAGTTCATACAGTACTACTGTAGGTCAGAACACTCCAGGGGTTTAGTTCATACAGTGCTACTGTAGGTCAGAACACTCCAGGGGTTTAGTTCATACAGTACTACTGTAGGTCAGAACACTCCAGGGGTTTAGTTCATACAGTACTACTGTAGGTCAGAACACTCCAGGGGTTTAGTTCATACAGTGCTACTTTAGGTCAGAACACTCCAGGGGTTTAGTTCATACAGTGCTACTGTAGGTCAGAACACTCCAGGGGTTTAGTTCATACAGTGCTACTGTAGGTCAGAACACTCAAGGGGTTTAGTTCATACAGTGCTACTGTAGGTCAGAACACTAGCTGCTATGCATGTCGGAGAAATACATACAGGACTAGAAGGAATGCACAAGTGCCAAAGCACTAGTTGCTATGTAGATATTAGATGTATATTATATGAAAGGAAACATGATTACAGTATAGGTAAAGGCATCTGGGTCAGGTGCGTTATAGCTACTCACCAGATTGCTAATTGTACCAAATTTTACCAGAATGCACAGGCTTCCTTGCCCTGCTAATAACGTTCAAGCCAAGTTGAAATAAAATGTGTGGTAATTTAGCATGCTGGTGAGCGGAGTACAGAAATGGCCAATAGCATAATGTTGTGAACACACTTTTTTGAACTGGACTTTAGGCCCTTTTATTGTGAAGATGTGATCTGCTGTTGAAACCTGGAAATGACTCTTTCAAAGACTGTTATCGCACTTTATACTATTCTGAAGCTCTGTTTTGTTTATCTGTTTGGAGATCACAAAGTACAAGGTCCAAATTGAACTAAGTACAACATGTCCACCTTCTATTGAGAAGTAAATGGGGACCCATCAGTCCTGCATCAGAATGCCAAAACAGCATCAAAACAGCCCCAGTAGTTCTGTTGATACTGTCCAGTCCTCTGCCAGGTCCCCCATCTACACAATGAAGTGGTCTTGAGTCTTGTCTTCTGATTGAAGACCACCAGTCAGTAGAAATACAGATATGGCTAGAAAAGATGGAAAGAAGGAAAGACTACAGTTAAACAGAGAAAATGTGACACATGATCATTTTTTAGTCTGAGTCTGTTTGTGAAAAGACTATCAGCTCTGTGTTCGTGTATATGTGTGTATTTGTCTGTGTGAGTGTGTGTCTCTCTCTCTGCGTGCGTACCTCGTCCCCTCTACTCCCATCCCTCTCGCTCAGGGTCCCATACGTAGTGGTCTAATCGTGCAGGGTAACTTGTCCCTCTCTCAGCAGCAACAGACCTGACGGTGGGGAAGATCTACGCTGCCATGATGATCATGGAGTACTACAGGCAGAGCAAGGCCAAGCGCTCTCAGGCGCGGCTAGAGGCGGAGCAGGTACAACTACTATCCCTAGGAACCATCCCCAAACCTTCAGACAACGCAGACTGACTGAGAGCAGAGTCAGACTGACTACAAATACTGCTGTGCTGTTAGTACAGGGGTCAAAGCGGAGCTGTGACAACCCATAACCACGCCCACCCACAGTCTTACTATAGCATTTACTTACTACGTTATTGTAAGGTCACTTGTTATCATTGACCTCACCTGGCTAAAGGTTAGAGGTCAAAGGTTAGAGGACCACTGCCATTGGGTTTACCCATTCTAGTCTTGTCTCTGTGTTCTTCCATCCTCCCTTCCTTCCTATCTATCTCTGCAGTTAGTCGGTATAAAACTCTGTGAGGCCCTCTGGTGGACAAAGTATTTCACTGGTCCATGTTATATTACATTTTACATGATATTATATTATTGCTATACAGAAAACCAGCAGATTATATTTCAAGCACAATTATATAATTCTGAATCACAATTATTTCTAAAGAAGAGGCACTTTTCTTGCTATAGAGAACCCTCTCGATCATCTTTGGATCGGTTTGGGCTGGGTGTCTTTGTCACAGCTCTGGATGGCGAAGACTGTACGACGTTAATGTACATTCCTCACCTAAGCCTGTTCCTCTTTATCCTCCCTTTCCCTGGCTGTGAATCCACTGCTAGTGATGATGATGATGATGATGCTAGTCTTCCCAAGCCTTTAGCCACATCCTGGCCTTGGACTGTTGCCCTACACCCTGGACTGTAGCATTGTACTGTAGCCCCCTATTCCCTGTTGACATAGAGAATGCATATACAACCAATACAATGGATCTTGTGTTTATGTAGTCACATGTGAAGCCACTGACGATAAACATTAAAATTGTAGCAGTATTACAGAAACATTTTAAGTGTAAAGTAAAATATGACGTTTTAAATTACGGAGATTGTTTTATTTAGATGTATTTGTATTTCTCACGCACACACATACACGGTTTCCTATTTTACAGACAGAGTCCTACTCCTCCTCTCCTCCTACTCCTCCTCTCTCACTGCACTATAAGCATGCCACTTTCCCTGCTCTGCTATGGCCACCTGCCACCACTCTACACACAACTCTCAGCCATATCAATTCCTCATGACTTCATTGCTGTCATCTGGCATTCCTTCCTTGTAGGATAGCACAAGGAAGAGGTTGGTCTTGAAGGGATAGTCACTAAATTCAAAGATTAAACAATGATCTTAACTCTTTTTCTCTGACACATGAGGTGAAGGGCGTGAGAGAGGCAGGATATTGAAAGATCTAGGAGTTAGTTGAGAGAGTCTGGCTCTGTCTGAGCTTTAAAAACTGACCTCAAACCTGCCTTAGCCATGTGTATAGATTTGTATACGTACATGCTTTTTGAAGAGTTGGTTGGATGGGACCTACAGTATGAGTCAGGGGATAGTTTGATTGGACAAGTCACAGGAACTCCTCAGGAACATGATGGAGCTATCTAAGGAGGATGCCATCTAAACAACTGTAGAAACCACCCTCTATCACCTGTCAAACTACAATGGAAGACTCATAAGACAAGCTGAGAAGACTCAAGAGTTGGTCACCCAATACTTAGAGTCAAGTAATTGAACATTTGACCGTGACCATGTCATATGCTTGGTCTTCATTCACAACTACAACCATACCACCCAGCTGGTCCTTGTGCTTTTACTCTAATGCTCCCAAGGTGTACTTTCCCATGACCACAAACATGTACAGAGCACAAACACTCACGAACTGGAGTTTCTTGGGCAACGAATGTTATCAAACATTGATGATGTCACTGCAACATCCTCATCCAATAGTCGCCCATCCTGCTCTCCAGCCAATGTCTGCTCTCCCACCCTTTACCCCTACACATCCTCTCCCCTCTCCCCTGTACCCCTCTCTACACCTCCTCTTACTGAGCTGCCCCTCACTTTCCTCCCCTTGCACCCCGACCTCTCTTCCCCTCCTTCCCTCCCCCACCCCTGCTGCTACTTGCTTACAGAAGGACAGGAGCAGAGGAGTGGACTTCCCTCCCCCTTGCACCATCTCAGACAGTATTATTACCATACTGTTAGATAAGGAGAGACATAGTGTAGGGTAGCATCTATCCCAGTGATGAGAGTTTCTTCCCTGCATGATTCCAGGTAGAGCTTGCTGCCATAGATAAGCATGTGGTTTGTCATGATGTGAGACTAGGGGTGGGACCTGGAGAATGGGAATACCCTTGCTTCGAACGGTTCAGGTTCGGACAAGAACTGTTCCAAGTGTTTAGAAATGACGATTGGACAAATATTGTTTGGAAAAATATTTGTGTGCTATTTCCTTGTGTGACCTGGAACCTTTGTGATCCATCCACTTTAAACTTGACCCTCCATGGCTCGTGAAATCCTTAAACCAAAACAGCTACTTACCATTGAAACCCATTCCAGCTAGCAAGTATATACTGGCCCAGGAGTGGCCCACTGCCAGCATGGTTTACGGCCCACAGCTGGAAACCAAATGCGGCCCAACAACATTTTGCCCAGATATCTTACGGACATAAAAGTAGCAGTTGGTCACTTTTAAGTGGATGTGTAATAACTGAATGACACTGTATGTGGTTATTTGAACACACTCCCACCATGCATTTCACTTACACTAAGAAAAACAGGTGCTATCCAGAACCTAAAAGAGTTCTTAAGCTGTCCCCATAGGATAACCATTTGATTAACCCTTTTTGGTTCCAGATATAACCCTTTTGGTTCCAGGTAGAACCCCTTTGGGTTCTATGTAGACCCCTTCTACAAAGGGTTCTGCCTGGAACCCAAAACAGTTCTTCCTGGAACCAAAAATGGTTTTCCTATGGGGACATCCAAAGAACCCTTTGGAACCCTTTTTTCTAACAGTGTCCTGTATGTTCCCAACAGGTCTACTCCAAGTCCTCATCTTCCTCTCTCTTTTTCATCCTTCCTCTATCCCTCCTTGTGTCCTTTTTCGCTCTCGATATTCGTTCACATGGACTTCTACCTCTATTCTTTCCTTTTCTCATCCTCTCCTCCTGTCTTCCTTTCTCTATCATAATTTGTATATTATTTTCTGACTATTCTCCCTCCTCTCCTTATGTGTCAACGTCTGTTTTCAACAGAGACTTGGAATGTTCTCTTCCTGATGGATCTGTCCATTGGTTTTGCACTGATGTTCTGCCTTGTTCAACTCTTCCTTATTTCCTCCCTGGTCTTGCTGTCCTACTGCTCTAATGGATTGTTGGACTGGCTCAAACTGCACCCACCAACTCTCATTTCCTGGTTGCCGATAGTGATCATTTGGCTGCTTGAGGTCAAATGGGGGTCAAAAGTCAAGGTTGAAATCCAATCAGGTCAAGAGGTAAACACTGTCCATCCTGTCGAATGGGTTGTGTATTGAATGGCACCTTTTTCATGTTATAGTGCACTTCTTTTGAATCAAAGCCTAGGTGAAAATCAGAAATAGTGTGTCATTTGAGATGTGTTCCTATGAGCAACATACAAATTGTCTGATAAGATAAAAAATACTTTAGACAAAGACCTTAATTAATGCCAGACAAATCCAGACCTCTTTGTAGCATCCAACGGAACACTTCCAAATCCATAGCTAGGTACTGTATACTGTAGGTCATATACAGTGGCTATGGCTCTGGTTAATGCCCTTCATTCATGGTGACCTGGAAGTAGATGATTCATTGGCATGAGCCTTCCATTCTCACATTTACAGCAGGACTCCAACTCCCCTCCCAGAATGCGCTCTGGCTCAGTCAGCCCCTGCTGACTGAAACCCTTCCTCCCCCCTGGATGCTGTGACCTGCTCTGAACTCACTTTCTTCTCCAACTTCCCCATTTCCTGTTTGTCTACCTTAAAGCCGGCGGCCATGTTGTATCTCACACAGAGTCGAACGACATTACTGTTTCAGCGCGTGGAGCCGCCCTCCCCCATCCAGGACGGGCCTCTCAGCCTCCCTCCTACCCATCCGGCAGACCCCGTCAACAGCCTGTGAGTAGACCCCCCCCCAACTCTCTCTCTGGGTCTCTCTCTCTGTCCTCTCCCTCTCTCTCTGTTTTCTCTCTCCCTCTTTCTCTGCAGCCAGAGGGAGGATGGGTAGTGGCTCCACAGGTGGAGTGTCATCCATGAGAAGGAGGAGCAGGACGACACGCTGGGCGGACACGCCTCACGTGTAGAGGACCACTGTGTGTATGTGCGTGTGTAGTGTGTTCAGAAAGGCTGGTGTATGGGTTTGTGGGGATGAGTGCATTCAGTTAGCCTCATACAAGCGCTGAATGCATGGGTCTGATGAAGGTGATGTATATGGGGCCTGGTTTGTGTGTATGCATGTGTGTGTCCGTGTTTGTCTATTCGTGTGTATATATGTCCCTGGTCTGACTGTGTGTGTGTGTTGTAGACTGGTGGAGGGAGGTGGTGTGTGTGTGTGTGTGTGTGTGTGTGTGTGTGTGTGTGTGTGTGTGTGTGTGTGTGTGTGTGTGTGTGTGTGTGTGTGTGTGTGTGTGTGTGTGTGTGTGTGTGTGTGTGTGTGTGTGTGCGAGGGGCCTGTCTGACTGTCTGTGTGTTGTAGACCGGTGGAGGGGGGGGTTCCAGAGAGCCAGTCGTGGGTGACAGTGCGGGCTCAGGAGATGTCCCAGAGAGTAGGCAGCTGGAGTCCTGAGGGACAGCACTCTGAGGATGGCCTGGACAGCAGGCATAACTCGCAGGTAACGCATTTACACAGGTGCGCGCACGCACACACACACACACACACACACACACATACACACACACCAGCATCCAGAGAAATCCCTGGACAACAGACATAACTCATAAGTGTATATACACGCACATGCATACGCACAAATACAGATCAATACAGTACGTGCATGTAACATGTACAGTATGTCATTGCACACAAGAACACACTAATAAATGGTTCCCAGTAAACATGAAATAGTGATTTTCTTTCATGCTATTCATGTTTCATGTTGTCAGAACATCCACATATTTTCATTGGACTGGTTCATATAGAGCTAGTTTCCTGGTGCTCTTTCCTTACAGGATATTTAGGGTCATCATTGTTGAATCAACTCATACACAGAGTCACCGCTGGCTCTGTTTTATTCCAGCCTATTGTCCCTACAGCTCCTCTCCCCTATAGGCACTTAGACAGATCTGAAAGGTGTATAGGTGTAAGCAATACAGCACATTCATCTAATGGCTTTGAGTCATTACTAATCCTTTCAGATCGACATGAAGGGCCCAGGAGTTAGAGTTAGTTATTGGGAAAATGTGAACATGATGGTTTCCCTATAACCTGCCCTGATTGGCTATGCCTGCTTAAACCCTCCCACCATTCACATCCCATATCCATCTATCCCCCTCAGCCCCCAGGCCCACAACCTCCAAGCCCTCATCCCCAGGCCCTCAGCCCCCAAACCCTCATCCCCCCTAAATAACATAATATTATCAAAATCAAAATCCGTCTGTTTGTTTTTTTGTATTGGCTGCGTCTCAATCCATCTAATACGCCTATGTCGGCCTTCTGCATTTGTGGTGGAAAGTGGCAGAACTACAGCACTGTTTGTCAGACCAGGAGACATCCCGAAAATCGTTCTTCTCACGAAAACGTCTGTAGCGTGCAAACGATGGTGTTCTCCGTTTTGCTTTACGACACCCACAAGTGTCACTGGACTCGTCTGAAGGGAATCGAAAGGAATCGAAATATGGAAGTATGCGATATATATACAAAAGTATGTGAACACCTCTTCAAATTAGTGGATTTGGATATTTCAGCCAAACCCGTTGCTGACAGGTGTATAAAATCAAGCACACAGCCATGCAATCTCCATAGACAAACATTGGCAGTAGAATGGCCTTACTGAAGAGCTCAGTGACTTTCAACGTGGCACCGCCATAGGATGCCACCTTTCGAACAAGTCAGTTCGTCAAATTTCTTCCCTGCTAGAGCTGCTCTGGTCAACTGTAAGTGCTGTTATTGTGAAGTGGCAATGTCAAGGAGCAACAATGGCTCAGCCGCAAAGTAGTAGGCCACACAAGCTCACAGAACGGGACCGCCGAGTGCTGAAGCGTGTAGCGCGTAAAACTAGTCTGTCCTCGGTTGCAACGAGTTCCAAACGGCTTCTGGAAGCAACGTCAGCAAAAGAACTGTTAATTTTTTTATTATTAACATTTTTACATTTTTTAATTTGTTTTTGGGTGTAGATCAGCTTTAATATTCCAGATAGATTGTAGCTTCCATCAATGTACAGTGAGGGAAAAAAGTATTTGAGCCCCTGCTGTTTTTGTACGTTTGCCCACTGACAAAGAAATGATCATTCTATAATTTTAATGGTAGGTTTATTTGAACAGCGAGATACAGAATAACAACTAAAAATTCCAGAAAAACGCATGTCAAAAATGTTATAAATTGATTTGCATTTTAATGAGGGATAAGTATTTGACCCCCTCTCAATCAGAAATATTTCTGGCTCCCAGGTGTCTTTTATACAGGTAACCAGCTGAAATTAGGAGCACACTCTTAAAGGGAGTGCTCTAATCTCAGCTTGTTACCTGTATAAAAGACACCTGTCCACAGAAGCAATCAATCAATCAGATTCCAAACTCTCCACCATGGCCAAGACCAAAGAGCTCTCCAAGGATGTCAGGGACAAGATTGTAGACCTACACAAGGCTGGAATGGGCTACAAGACCATCGCCAAGCAGCTTGGTGAGAAGGTGACAACAGTTGGTGCGATTATTCGCAAATGGAAGAAACACAAAAGAACTGTCAATCTCCCTTGGCCTGGGGCTCCATGCAAGATCTCACCTCATGGAGTTGCAATGATCATGAGAACGGTGAGGAATCAGTACAGAACTACACGGGAGGATCTTGTCAATGATCTCAAGGCAGCTGGGACCATAGTCACCAATAACACACTACGCCATGAAGGACTGAAATCCGGCAGTGCCCGCAAGGTCCCCCTGCTCAAGAAAGCACATATACATGCCCATCTGAAGTTTGCCAATGAATATCTGAATGATTCAGAGGACAACTGGGTGAAAGTGTTGTGGTCAGATAAGACCAAAATGGAGCTCTTTGGCATCAACTCAACTCGCCGTGTTTGGAGGAGGAGGAATGCTGCCTATGACCCCAAGAACACCATCCCCACCGTCAAACATGGAGGTGGAAACATTATGCTTTTGGGGTGGTTTTCTGCTAAGGGGACAGGACAACTTCACCGCATCAAAGGGACGATGGACGGGGACATGTACCGTCAAATCTTGGGTGAGAACCTTCTTCCCTCAGCCAGGGCATTGAAAATGGGTCGTGGATGGGTATTCCAGCATGACAATGACCCAAAACACACGGCCAAGGCAACAAAGGAGTGGCTCAAGAAGAAGCACATTAAGGTCCTGGATTGTCCTAGCCAGACTCCAGACCTTAATCCCATAGAAAATCTGTGGAGGGAGCTGAAGGTTCGAGTTGCCAAACGTCAGCCTTGAAACCTTAATGACTTGGAGAAGATCTGCAAAGAGGAGTGGGACAAAATCCCTCCTGAGATGTGTGCAAACCTGGTAGCCAACTACAAGACACGTCTGACCTCTGTGATTGCCAACAAGGGTTTTGCCACCAAGTACTAAGTCATGTTTTGCAGAGGGGTCAAAGATTTATTTCCCTCATTAAAATGCAAATCAATTTATAACATTTTTGACATGCGTTTTTCAGGATATTTTTGTTGTTATTCTGTCTGTCACTGTTCAAATAAACCTACCATTACAATTCTAGACTGATCATTTCTTTGTCAGTGGGCAAACGTACAAAATCAGCAGGGGATCAAATACTTTTTTCCCTCACTGTAATTGTATGCATCAGTTCCAATCCCCCATATGTTTTTGGGTAAATATATACACTGCTCAAAAAAATAAAGGGAACACTTAAACAACACAATGTAACTCCAAGTCAATCACACTTCTGTGAAATCAAACTGTCCACTTAGGAAGCAACACTGATTGACAATACATTTCACATGCTGTTGTGCAAATGGAATAGACAACAGGTGGAAATTATAGGCAATTAGCAAGACAACCCCAATAAAGGAGTGGTTCGGCAGGTGGTGACCACAGACCACTTCTCAGTTCTTATGCTTCCTGGCTGATGTTTTGGTCACTTTTGAATGCTGGTGGTGCTTTCATTCTAGTGGTAGCATGAGACGGAGTCTACAACCCACACAAGTGGCTCAGGTAGTGCAGCTCATCCAGGATGGCACATCAATGCGAGCTGTGGCAAGAAGGTTTGCTGTGTCTGTCAGCGTAGTGTCCAGAGCATGGAGGCGCTAACAGGAGACAGGCCAGTACATCAGGAGACGTGGAGGAGGCCGTAGGAGGGCAACAACCCAGCAGCAGGACCGCTACCTCCGCCTTTGTGCAAGGAGGAGCAGGAGGAGCACTGCCAGAGCCCTGCAAAATGACCTCCAGCAGGCCACACATGTGCATGTGTCTGCTCAAACGGTCAGAAACAGACTCCATGAGGGTGGTATGAGGGCCCGACGTCCACAGGTGGGGGTTGTGCTTACAGTCCAACACCGTGCAGGAAGTTTGGCATTTGCCAGAGAACACCAAGATTGGCAAATTCGCCACTGGCGCCCTGTGCTCTTCACAGATGAAGCAGGTTCACACTGAGCACATGTCTCCAGACTCTGTCACGTCTGTCACGCCATGGAGAACGTTCTGCTGCCTGCAACATCCTCCAGCATGACCGGTTTGGTGGTGGGTCAGTCATGGTGTGGGGTGGCATTTCTTTGAGGGGCCGCACAGCCCTCCATGTGCTCGCCAGAGGTAGCCTGACTGCCATTAGGTACCGAGATGAGATCCTCTGACCCCTTGTGAGACCATATGCTGGTGCGGTTGGCCCTGGGTTCCTCCTAATGCAAGACAATGCTAGACCTCATGTGGCTGGAGTGTGTCAGCAGTTCCTGCAAGAGGAAGGCATTGATGCTATGGACTGGCCCGCCCGTTCCCCAGACCTGAATCCAATTGAGCACATCTGGGACATCATGTCTCGCTCCATCCACCAACGCCACGTTGCACCACAGACTGTCCAGGAGTTGGCAGATGCTTTAGTCCAGGTCTGGGAGGAGATCCCTTAGGAGACCATCCGCCACCTCATCAGGAGCATGCCCAGGCGTTGTAGGGAGGTCATACAGGAACGTGGAGGCCACACACACTACTGAGCCTCATTTTGACTTGTTTTAAGGACATTACATCAAAGTTGGATCAGCCTGTAGTGTGGTTTTCCACTTTAATTTTGAGTGTGACTCCAAATCCAGACCTCCATGGGTTGATAAATTGGATTTCCATTGATTATTTTTGTGATTTTGTTGTCAGCACATTCAACTATGTAAAGAAAAAATTATTTAATACGATTATTTCATTCATTCAGATCTAGGATGTGTTATTTTAGTGTTCCCTTTATTTTTTTGAGCAGTATATATATATATATATATATATATATGTAACGATTGGCGTCGGGTGATGAGGAAGCGGACCAAAACGCAGCTGGGAGCGAACACATGTTTATTCAACACCATGGAATTAAACATGTACACAAAATTCAAGAAAAATACCGATACGTTACTTGCTCAAACAAAGAGACAACAACCCACAAACATCGTGGGGGGAAAGGAACTTAAATGTGATTCCCAATCAGACATAACTAGCGACAGCTGTCTGATTGGAAATCACCCCCGAGCCCAACATAGAAATAAACCACAAAGAAAGGCTGTAACAAAACATAGAAAATAAACCATAGAAATACCACACCCTGACCAAAATAGCAGAGTTCCCCTGGTCAGGGCGTGACAGTACCCCCCCTCCAACGGTGCGTACTCCCGGCGCACCAACCTAAAGTCTATTAGGGGGAACCCGGGTGGGCGCCTCACCCTCGGTGGAGGCTCTGGCCCCGGGCGTGTTTCTCCCCCTGCCTCCACCCTAGCCCTACCCCTCTGGCCCGGACTGGACCACGGTGGAGCGGCATGCTCAGGCTCCGGAGCGGAGCCGCCGACCGGAACAGGACTGGTCACCGGTGGACCGGACACAGGCCGGGCCGGACTGTGGACACGCGCCGTGGGCTTGGTGCGGGGAACAGGGACGGGCCGGACAGGACCGGGGACACGCACCACCAACCTGGTGCGGGGAGCAGGGACGGGCCGGACTGGCCTGGGGACACGCACCACCAACCTGGTGCGGGGAGCAGGGACGGGCCGGACTGGACTGGGGACACGCACCACCGGCTTGGTGCGGGGAGCCGGGATGGGCCGGACAGGACTGTGGACACGCACCACTAACCTGGTGCGGGGAGCAGGAATGGGCCGGACAGGACTGGGGACACGCACCACTAACCTGGTGCGGGGAGCAGGGACGGGCCGGACTGGACTGGGGACACGCACCACTGGCTTGGTGCGGGGAGCAGGGACGGGCCGGACTGGACTGGGGACACGCACCACTGGCTTGGTGCGGGGAGCAGGGATGGGCCGGACAGGACTGTGGACATGCACCACTAACCTGGTGCGGGGAGCAGGGACGGGCCGGACTGGACTGGGGACGTCTGGCAGCTCGGGACAGTCTGGGCAGTCTGGCCACTCCGGCAGTTCAGCGCAGTCTGGCCACTCCGGCAGTTCAGCGCAGTCTGGCCACTCCGGCGACTGTTGACTGGCGGGCAGCTCCGACGACTGTTGACTGGCGGGCAGCTCCGACGACTGTTGACTGGCGGGCAGCTCCGACGACTGTTGACTGGCGGGCAGCTCCGACGATTGTTGACTGGCGGGCAGCTCTGACGACTGTCGACAGGCGGACAGCTCTGACGACTGTTGACTGGCGAGGCTGGGTTCACGCACTTGAAGCCTGGTGCGTGGTGCTGGTACCGGATATATAGGACCATGGAGGCTTACTGGTGGTCTCGAGCTTAACCCTGGCATCACCCTTTCTGGCTGTATGCCTACTACCCCCTGGTAACTGCGGGGCGCTGGTATAGCGCGTACTGGCCTAAAAACACTTGGCCTCGCCATAACACCCATTACCCCGAAGCGTAAGCCCTGTCCATTAACTGGCCTCCCAGAAACAGTCCGGGGATTTGGCCTGGGGCTCCAAACTTGCCCCGCAAAACTCCCCTTGTGCCCCCCCAAAAAAAATTATTGGGGAGGCCTCTCGAGTTTCCTCAACTCCTCGTTCCTCTGCTGCTTGGTCCTGGTTTGGTGGGTTGTTCTGTAACGATTGGCGTCGGGTGATGAGGAAGCGGACCAAAACACAGCTGGGAGCGAACACATGTTTATTCAACACCATGGAATTAAACATGTACACAAAATTCAAGAAAAATACCGATACGTTACTTGCTCAAACAAAGAGACAACAACCCACAAACATCGTGGGGGGAAAGGAACTTAAATGTGATTCCCAATCAGACATAACTAGCGACAGCTGTCTGATTGGAAATCACCCCCGAGCCCAACATAGAAATAAACCACAAAGAAAGGCTATAACAAAACATAGAAAATAAACCATAGAAATACCACACCCTGACCAAAATAGCAGAGTTCCCCTGGTCAGGGCGTGACAATATATATATATATATATATAAAGGTTCGGTTTGGACACACCTACTCATTCAAGGGTTTGTCTTTATTTTTTACTAGACATCAAAACTATGAAATAGCACATATGGAATCATGTAGTATCCAGAAAAGTGTTAAACCTATCAAAATACATTTTAGATTATTCAAAGTAGCCACCACATGCCTTGATGACAGCTTTGCACACTCTTGGCATTCTCTCAACCAGCTTCATGAGGTAGTCACCTGGAATGCTTTTCCAGCAGTCTTGAAGGAGTTCCCACATATGCTGAGCACTTGTTGGCTGCTTTTCTTTCACTCTGCGGTCCAACCCATCCCAAACCATCTCAATTGGGTTGAGGTCGGGTGATTGTGGAGGCCAGGTCATCTGATGAATCAATCTATCACTCTTATTCTTGGTCAAATAGCCCTTACACAGCCTGGAGGTGTGTTTTGGGACATTGTCATGTTGAAAAACAAATGATAGTCCCACTAAGCACAAACCAGATGGGATAGCATATCACTGCAGAATGCTGTGGTAGTCATGCTGGTTAAGTGTGTCTTGAATTCTAAATAAATCGCAGACAGTGTCACCAGCAAAGCAACCCCAAAACATCACACCTCCTCCTCCATGCTTCACGGAGGGAACTACACATGCAAAGATAATCTGTTCACCTACTCTGTGTCTCACAAAGACCAACAATCTCCAATTTGGACTCATCAGACCAAAGGACAGATTTCCACCGTTCTAATGTCCATTGTCGTGTTTCTTGGCCCAAGCAAGTCTCTACTTCTTATTGGTGTCCTTTAGTAGTGGTTTCTTTGCAGCAATTCGACCCTGAAGGCCTGATTCACGCAGTCTCCACTGAACAGTTGATGTTGAGATGTGTGTCTTACTTAAACTCTGTGAAGCATTTATTTGGGTTGCAATTTCTGAGAATGGTAACTCTAATGAAATTATCCTCTGCAGCAGAGATAACTCTGGGTCTTCCTTTCCTGTGGCGGTCCTCATGAGAGCCAGTTTCATCATAGCGCTTGATGGTTTTTGCGACTGCACTTGAAGAAACCTTCGAAGTTCTTGACATTTTCTGAATTGACTGACCTTCATGTCCTAAAGTAATGATGGACTGTCATTTCTCTTTGCTTATTAGAGCTGTTCTTTCCATAATATGGACTTGGTCTTTTACCAAATAGGGCTATCTTCTTTATACCATCCCAACACAACTGATTGGCTCAAAGGCAAGAAAGGAAATAACTTCCACAAATTTACTTTTAACAAGGCACACCTGTTAACCTTATATGAAATGGATTCCAGGTGGCTACCTCATGAAGCTGGTTGAGAGGATGCCAAAAGTGTGCAACGCTGTCGTCAAGGCAAAGGGTGGCTACTTTAAAGTATCTCAAATATAAAATATATTTTGATTTGTTTTACACATTTTTGGGTTACTACATGATTCCATATGTGTTATTTCATAGTTTTTATGTCTTCACTATTATTCTACAATGTAGAACATAGTAAAAAAAATAATAATTGGAATGAGTAGGTGTGTCCGAACTTTGTACTGGTACTATATATATTTGTTTATATATACCTAAATCAAATAGCTAAATGATCCATGGTATGACCATCTTAAAACAATTCCATGTGTTAGCATAGACTTTTAGAGGTTACATTTCAACTTCAATGGGGTAGGGATGTCCCAAGGATACCGGATAGCACGGACCAAGCCCTCAGCCCCCAAACCTTCAGCCCCCAAGCCCTCTATTCCCAAGCCCCCTGCACCGAAGCCACTTGTACTGAAGCCCTCTGTACCGAAGCCACCTGCACCGAAGCCCCCTACGCAGAAGCCCCCTGCACAGAAGCCCTCTGCACCGAAGCCCCCTGCACCGAAGCCCCCTGTACCGAAGCCACCTGCACAGAAGCCCCATGCACCGAAGCCCCCTGTACCGAAGCCCCCTGTACCGAAGCCCCCTGCACCGAAGCCCCCTGCACCAAGCCCCCTGCACCAAAGCCCCCTGCACCGAAGCCCCCTGCACCAAGCCCCCTGCCTCAGCCTCAGCAGTTCCCGCTCTTGATCCAAGTCCAGGTCCAAGTCCTAGCTCCTAGACCACAGCCCTAGCCCCTCGCCCTAGATCTAAACCTAGCCTTAAACCTTCCCCCGTCCCCCGTCCCCATTTCCCAGGCCCAAACCCCAGTCCCTCCCACACTACACTACATGCTACTGTACACCACAGGAAGCTGCTGAGGGGAAGATGGCTCATAACAATAGCTGGAATGGAGCAAATGGAATGTCATCAAACACATGGAAACCATGTATTTGATACTATTCCATTCACTCCAATCCAACCATTATAATGAGCCCGTCCTCCCCAATTAAGGTCCCAACAACCTCCTGTGCTGTACACACTACACTCACCCACACTCACATGGGATAAAGGATGACAAACAGACCATTGTCTCCGGTCATATTCCTTCATCACAGTCACGCCTGCTCTCACTCTATTTTGCAGACGGTAGAGATGAGAGAGATGGGGCGTGATGGTTACTCGGATACCGAGCACTTTCTGCCAATGGAAGGCCACGGAAGGGCCGCTTCCATGCCACGCCTTCCAGGCGACAACCAAGTGAGCACCCCTCATTTCCTCTCCTCCCTCCCTCTCTCGCTCCCTCTGTCTTTCCATCTCCTTGACTCAATCTCCACGATAAACTACATGGCTAGAGACACACAAAGACTAGAGACAGACTATTTATAATCCAACACAGTGCATAACAAAATACTATAAAACATTGCTGAAAATAGACACGTGATATTTTCAAGCATATTTTTTTATAAATGCATGGTATTTGACGTGATATCATGCATTTTGACGGTAGCTCCCCTTTCTATGCTGTTGAAATATCGCCCATAGGATGTTTGCCAGACAGACTTACAGGTAAGTCTTACAGATTACCATACCAAATACCCCAACACCCCACTCTTCCCCTCCTCTTCTCCTCCTCTCCACTCATCCCCTACTGCATGGAGGTGTGTTACTGTGGTTGTCCCTTCTCATCCAGTACCAAGTCATCTCTGCTATATTGTCACACACACTCTTTGTTTAAAGTAGTCCATCGTATCCGATGATGACTTTTCCACTACTGCTTGTGGGTTCACTGATGACTGTGTAATCTGATGCGGGATGCACACTGTTGCCACAGACAGAGCACACAAAGGCCTGTCCTGTTGAGGCCGGTGAAGTCATGGTCTCTGTTCACTCCTTTTTTCCTCGGTCTACTGCACTCCTTGAGGGCAGAGGTCACGCCAGGTGGAACGGTCCGCAGCAACAGTCTGGAGGGAGGCAGAGTCCACACTTCTTTAGTGATGTCTTCAGTTGGTCCTTTAGCCACTTTTTCTGCCCACCTGAAGAGCAACGGCCCAGTTGTAGCTGTCCATACAGCATATTTCGCGGCAGGCGATCCTCTAGCATCCAGATGGCATGGCCGAGCCATCTAAGCTGGTGGTGTGTGATGGACGCTCCAATACTCATGCAGTTGGTTTTTTGTAGGATCTCTGAGTGCGGAACACGGTCCTGCCAGGTCACTTTCAAAGTGCGTTGAAGGCATTCTATGTGAAAGGACTCCAGTTGTTTTACATGTCGGCTGTAGACTGTACGTGTTTCACATCCATAAAGGAGTGTAGATACACACACTGCCTGGTAGACTGGAACTTTGGTGTGGAGGTGCAGGTTGCTGTTGTTGAAAACCCTCTTCCTTAGCCGTCCAACAGATGACAAGGTCTGTTTGACCCGATTCTGGATATCCTGGTCGAGGGGATGCTTCCAAGATATAAAAAAATGTGATACAATGGCAAGTGAGGAGTCTGAGATGGAGAATGCAGGTGTTTCAGGCGGAGGATCAGATGACCACTGACATAGGACCTCTGTTTTTGGGACGTTAACAGACAGCCCCATTAGGCTGTATGCTCTCACAGCTGCTCTGACTGTGGCTTGTAGAGCTTCTGGGGTATGTGCCACAAGAGTGCAATCATCTGCATACTGAAGCTCATGTACTTGTTAAGATTTGAGCTTTATGGCAGCTTGGAGTTTCCTAATGTTGAAGAAGTTCCCATCCAAGTCCAGGGTCGCCCCACTCTCTGTTTCCATGTCCTTGTGCAGGACTGCTGTGACACACAGGAGGAAGACATTGAATAGGACCGGCGCAAGCATACAACCTTGCCTCACACCAGTACCAACTCTAAAAGGGTTCAGACTCCTGACGGCTAATTCTTACTCTGGCCACCATCCCCTCATGGATCTGATGCAGGACGTTCACACATTTCCCAGTGCAGCCATACTGCAGGAGGACCTTCCAAAGGAGTTCACGGTGTACTGTGTCAAAGGCTTTGGAGAGATCCAGAAAGGCCATGAACAGGTCTTGTCTGTTCGCTGCAATTTTCCTGATGTTGGTGTGCACTGAAGATCATGTCTACCATGCTTCTGTTCTTTCTGAAGCCGCACTGGGACTCCGATAGCAGATCTTCAGTGATGGTGTAGATGATTCTGTGGTGGATGACCTTTGCCAGGACTTTGACAGCAACTGGAAGGAATGATATACCCCTGCTGTTGCCGCAGATGGATTTGCCCCCTTGTTTTTTGTATATATGTTTGCATCCCTCCATTGATCGGGGATGTGCTCTTGTCTCCATATCTCAGAGATGAGCAGGCAAACTGCTCTGGTACAGAAATAGCCCCCCAGTTTTAGGATCTCAGCAGGGATGGAGTCAGGTCCAGGAGTTTAGTTATTCTTCAGTGACCTGACGGTGGTGCAGACCTCAGAAAAGGTGGGTGGGAGATCAAGGCTCTGGATGGTGGGCAGTGTTCGGAGCTCCTCCAGGACTGAGTAGTCAACTGGGCTCGCCTGGTTTAAGAGGGCTTCATCTCTGGACTATCGTAGTTTGGTCCTTTATGGGAGTGGACCCATCTGCACTTCTTAGGGGACAGAGAAAGCAACTTCTTGAGCCATAGGTTGTCTTCGAGGCATCATACAACTTATGCATGTTTTATCTGTCCCAACAAGATTTAATTTCTTGTGCTTTGGAGATCCACTACTCATTTTGTCGTAGAGTTCTCTGTGCCTCCTTCCACTGCTACACGCACGCACACACACACACACACACACACACACACACATCCCCCCCCCACACACACACCAGCACTCGTACATTCTTCTGCCCTCATAACGATCACTGCTGTTAAGCCCCAGATCTTCTTTCTTTATTTCTCTTTCTCTCTCCAGCTAAAGTTCTTATCTTCTATCTAAATCAATCTTTATTTCTCTTTCTCTCTCCAGCTAAAGTTCTTATCTTCTATCTAAATCAATCTTTATTTCTCTTTCTCTCTCCAGCTAAAGTTCTTATCTTCTATCTAAATCAATCTTTATTTCTCTTTCTCTCTCCAGCTAAAGTTCTTATCTTCTATCTAAATCAATCTTTATTTCTCTTTCTCTCTCCAGCTAAAGTTCTTATCTTCTATCTAAATCAATCTTTATTTCTCTTTCTCTCTCCAGCTAAAGTTCTTATCTTCTATCTAAATCATTATTTCTTTCCCTCTTCTCTAATGGTTTTGCTACAAAGGTGACTTGAAATGTGGGGTTTTGTTTCAACCTGGTTTGAATTTGAAATCATGCCCAACTGCCAATGATCTAGTGTCATTTTGGGGTCAATATTTCTTTGAGAAGATATTGTTCAAGTGGTCTAGTAGTGTACTGTCATACTCAAACTAAAAAAGATATAGTAAATAGAATATCTTATCATAAGGTGAATGCACCAATTTGTAAGTCGCTCTGGATAAGAGCGTCTGCTAAGTGACGTAAATGTAAATGTAAATCTTGAAACAACAACTGTCACCAGGTTGAAACAGTGTTTTTGCTCTGATATGAGTAAGTGAGCTGCTGCTATGTGTGGATGTGTGACTATGTCCTGATGTCCTGACAGAGTGTGTATTTGTCGGTGTGTGTGTGTGTGTGTGTGTGTGTTGTCCAGTCTTCTTTCGTTCTCTTGTGTGTCGTAAGTTGTGCCTTTTCACTGTACTGTTGTTTTTGCCGTAGTAGCATGGTGTGTTATGGTGTTGATGGGTGTTGTTGCTATGGTGACTGTGGTGTAGATGGTAGTGTTGTTGCCATGGTGACCCTGTCTATAACACTGTCTCTGGCCCTCCAGTGTCTGTGCGCTACTGTGGTAAGTGTTGTTTCTCCCCTCACCGCTGCTTTTGTGTCTAACCGGGTTCTCTCTCTCTCTCCTCTCCTCTCCTCCCTCTCACCTCCCTTTCTTTTCGGGTTATCCTCACCCATATTTATCCCCCTCTCCATTTCTCCCTCGCTCTCTGCCCACGCCTCCCCGTTATCCGATTTTCACCCCCTCCCCTTACCTTCTTCACCTCTCCCTTGACTATTTATTTGCGTATCCGTCCCTCTCTCCTTCCCTGTCCCTCTGTCCTCTTCTGTGTGTCTGTGTGTGCTCTACCTGTGCTGTATCCGTGGCTGTGGTGTGTGTGTGCATGTGTGTGTCTTCTCTGTGCTCACACAGCTGCGAAGGAAAGGGAGGCAGCGTGGAAATAACCTCAGTGTATGTACCCTGTCTCCCCCATCTCTCCCCCATCTCTCCCCCTTTCTTTCTTTCTTTCTCTCTTTCTTTCTTTCTTTCTCTCACTCACTGATTCACTCACTCAAGAAAACCCTTATTCTCTTTCTCTGTCTGTCTCCATCTGCCTCTCTCTCCTCATGACATCTCCTAACATGGTTGTGAATTTCTAAGTCAGTTAAACACATAGTTCTTAGCTGATTCAACTGGATTTCATAAGTTCAGACAATTTGATTAATTATAGCCATCTGAACTTTTTTTGTCAACACAACTGTTATGTTGCTTCAGTTGATTTGACTTCATGGTTGTGGATTTCTAAGTTGAGTACACACATAGCGCTTAGCTGATTCAACTTGATTTCATAAGTTTAAAAAAATTGCAACTCAACAAAGGTTGCTGACTTGGCTATATAAAATTAGTCATTTTGACTGAATCGCAATATGTTTTTGTACAGTGTGTCTCCCTCTCTCCCCCACCTCTCTCTTTCTCTCTGTCCTCTCTCTGAGTTTATCCATTTATGTGTATCTTATGTGTCTTTCCTCTCATTTCTCTCTTTTCTCAAACAATAGCTGGTACTCTTCCCCTCCTATTTGTCTTTGACTACCCTGTTTGTTGACACATAAGACTGACTGATTGCAGGGTAGGAGCTTCAAGCTCTGATTCTTCCACTAACCAATTTCAATTCAGTTCGAATCAAATGTGTTTTATGGCATGATTACTCTAACGCTAAAACCCAAATTGACCCCTATCCTCTAATGTAGATCTTATCTAAAAAGATTGGTTACTGTATGTACACTGAGTATACCAAAAATTAGGAACACCCAATGGCGATTTTAGCATGTCAATTTTGGTGGGAGAATGTTTGTTTATTTTATTCATGCCAGCAAAGCCACCACACAACACAACACTAAACAATACATTCATTGCACTATAATGGTGACAAACGGTGCCCAAAAGCTGTTAGGGCCTACGTAAAGCTGTTCCAACAGCAGAGTTTTCTTTTCAGCACCATGGAGGGAATCCTTACCACCGCTACACCTGGCTATCAGGAGAGCCTTGTCTGGCAGCGAAACAGTTCATTCAGCCTCATTTACTGCCTTTTAAAAAACATAACTGACATAGCTGACTTGCTTAAATAAATGTGGTTTCTACTGGTAATTGAGAGGTACAAACTATGGCATAAGGGAACGAGGAGAGGCAATCAGTAATTTTGATTACAACATTAATGAGCGAGCTAAGACGGACGTAGCCAATATAACTATTTGTTCAGCGACAGAAATGTACAGTTACAGAATTCAGAACAAGGGCCGTTCTTATCGTATTGTCCCTGTACACAAAGTCAGAACCTTAGGAAAAATAAAGGGGGCATATAAGCCTAGTTAAATAAAATAATAAACAAATAATAAGCAGACAATTATGATGAAATTTCTCTAAAACAGGCTATAGGCTACATGTGCACCACCAAGTCAGAACAATAGGCTAAGTTATGAGAGGGAAAAGGACCAAATTGTGAGGCACATGGGCTACTAACAGCTTACTACACAACATACACTTAGTATTACTTTATTAGCTACAGTATACATATCTCCCTGGCATATTACATCATTTATGCAGCAGCATACAACACATTTTTGAACTCACCGTTCTGCTGCGCTCACTTGAACAGGAAGGTGGCTCGGCGGTCCTTCTTGTGGACACATTTTGTCATGAAACATTGTCATCAAAGTCTGGCATTCTCTGGATTTATGGTGCTTTCAAGACAACTGGGATTCGGCAAAAACAAGGCAGAATCATGACGTCAGTGATCTTCAGGTCTGAGCTCTAGAAAGAGGCCCGAGTTCCCGACTTGGAATTCCGAGTTGGACGACCGTTCAAAACGTATTTTCCCAGTCAGAACTCCTTTTTTTTCCAGAGTTCCCAGTTGTCTGGAACTCACTGAAATCTGAAATTTCGGGGTTCCGAGTTTCCAGGTGTTTTGAACGCAGCAGAAATCATGTTGGATTGACAACATGGCCAATGTATTCAACCCTTTCTGGCCCATGGTGTTGTGTGTGAATGTTTATCCTTTTAAGCTTGGAAAAGAGACCCTTAAACCCAGACTTGGCCCACACACCCTTTCCACCAAATAGCAGGCAGTGGAAGCAAAATAGTATTTAGCCACTGATTCCTTCCAAACTGCTCATTCTTGAATTTGCGATTTCCAACTTGTTGTGTAATGTTTATGGCCGAATTATCTATAATTTCTCTTCATATGACAAGGATTGAAAAGGATTTGCCTCTAGACTGTCGATGTGATTCATGATGATGACTGCTTGTCTAACTTGCTAGCTAAGATTTTGAAAGTATGACGTTGACATGATCAGTCCAATCAACGCTACGGTAGATATAACGTGATTTGACGTCATTTTATCTGTGGCCAATGACCTTGAGCCTTCTTGGATGGGCACTTCTATTGTAAATTTATGGCAGCACCCAAGGCAGCTTGAACTTTCTAGCTCTTCCTGTAGATTTTACGGTGACGTAGTGTCCCCATGAGTGACAGAACACTGAGCCAATCACGGCGCAACTGGAGAAGATTGCCAACCCCTATGCTCTGTATTTTCCGCTGGCTGCCCCACCCCCACAGAAAGCACTGAGCTAGGCTGAAACACCTGCTGTGTTTTGGAGTTACCTTACTCAAGAAAGCAAAAAAGAGACCATGTTTGTATGCGGCTTTATTAAATCAATAAAATATATTTTTTACACTGTTTGCAAACTGATATGTGACATGTATTAATGCCAAAAGAACATGCAGAACAGCCTCCAGTCTCATTGTCCTCAGATCGACCACTTACCAAATGCGCTAATGTTTTTCAGCCATGGCCTGCAAAGCCACCATTCATCGTTCTGGCGCCTTCTGAGAGCCTATGGGAGCGTTAGAAAATGTCACGTTATGCCAGAGATCCCCTGTTTTGGTTAGAGATGATCAAGAAGACCAAGAAATAGTCAGAGAGAGCGCTTCCTGTTTGGAATCTTCTCAGGTTTTGGCCTGCCAAATGAGTTCTGTTATACTCACAGACACCATTCAAACAGTTTTAGAAACTTTAGGGTGTTTTCTATCCAAATCAAACAATTATATGCATATTCTAGTTACTGGGCAGGAGTAGTAACCAGATTAAATCGGGTACGTTTTTATCCGGCCGTGCAAATACTGCCCCCTATCCCCAATTAATAAGTGACATCAAAAAGGGATCCTAGCTTTCACCTGGTCAGTCTATGTCATGGAAAGAACAGGTGTTCTTAATGTTTTGGATACTCGGCGTCTTCTCAAAATATAAGCAATATGGCAATAGATCCACCCTGCCCTCTGATAAGCCAGATGGATTTTTGCCATATTACTTACATCTTGCCTGGTGAATGTGATTATGCGAGGTCAGGATGTTGGAACAAGGCTAATTTACTTACCTCTCTAGTCCTTGTGCCAAGTGCCAAGCGGGTGGGGTCAAGGTGTTGATTTGGGATTGGCAAACTCTGCACCCTCTCTCTGTCTCTCTCTCTTCCTGCTGCTGCTGCTCTGTGTTGGGTGTACCATGTGTGTTGCGTGTACCATGCCTGTGTGCTTGTCTGTGCTGATGTCATCAATGTGCTGCTGTATTGGTGTTGGTTTTCCATGCATGCCAGGAATATGTGTGCCTTTGTTGGAGTGATTTTGTGCGTGCGTGCGTGCATGCATGTGTGTGTTTGCGTGTATGTGTATGCTTGGTGAGTGTGTTTGTTGTGTGTGCTTGGTGTGTGTGTGTCCATGTGTGTTTGTGTGTGTGAGGGTATCCTAGCTACACACTGTCTGCTGGTTTCAGTCCATTATCATCTATTCTGGTTTCAACCTGGAATACCAGGGGAGTTAACTCTACAGCCAAATGATCCCTTCGTTCAATAAAGAATCGGAAACCAGCAGACACTGGCGGACTAGTACTGAGCAGGCCTGGTATATACAGTATGCACTATGCAGGTGTGTACCAGTAGCATTATAGGCACTGTCCTGGTGTCCAGCAGCCCTAGGAGGTCAGAGCGGCTCCCCGTGCCCCAGAAAGAGAGCTCCTGAGTGGGGCTGAGGACTCGGGACAGCTCCTATGTGCACGCTGGCAGAGGGGGCTGGCAGAGCCTTGTGCGCAGCCTGGATTGTGTTATGATTTTGGGGGAGGGATTGGTTGGGGATGGGGTGGGTTAGTCTTTTGGGGGGATTAGGAGATACTGACCTATCTTTCCAGATGAAGTCATGGATGCATGTCAGGCATGGCCTATTGCCTCCCTCTCATCTCCCTTTCTTCTTATTTTACTGTTGTTTGTCTTCTTCTTCTCTCTTTTTTTTCTCTCGATCTCTCTCTTTTTTCTCTCTTTTTCTCTCTCTCTCTCTCTCTCTCTCTCTCGGTCTCTCTTTCTCTCTTTGTCTCTTTTTTTTCTCTCTCTCTCTCTCTCTCTCTCGATCTCTCTGTCTCTTTCTCTCTTTGTCTCTTTTTTTTCTCTCTCTCTCTCGCTCTCTTTCTCTCTCTCTCGGTCTCTCTCTCTCTCTCTCTCTGCCTGAGGCAGCATGATGTATATATGATACTAATACAGGCATGTGTGTGGAACAGTATGGGGGGGGGTTGTCATGGGTTACCTGGTGCCCACCTCTACAAGGTTATACTGTATATGGTAGGAATGTAGAAACACACACATGTAAAAGTCAGGTAAACAACTATACAGTATATACATACACACACACACACACACACACACACACACACACACACACACACACACACACACAAGAAAGTCTACATCCCTCCGTTTCCCCATTATGTATATAGAAAGCAGACACGAGGAAAGTAAACCCGAGAAGCCTGCTGTGTGACTACTCTTTTCCTCTCTGTCTCGCTCTCTCTCTTTCTCCATCCCACTCTCTCAGACTATAACAGATAATAGTCCTATGAAGCGCTCGGCCTCCTCCCTTGGTCACAGTCGATCTGGGAGGGGCCAGAGGGAAAGGGGAGGGGCCGATGATTATGCAATGGAGTATGTCATCCCCGAGGAGGGCGGAGCACCGAGGCACAGCCACCGACGCCGCGACCGAAGCCACCGGGCCTCTGAGCGGTCACTGTGTCGATATACAGACGCAGATACAGGTCAGAGACAGAATGAGTGTGCATGCGTTGGTCAGGAACGGTTCAGAATGTGTGTGAGTCAGAGAGTGTGTGAGGAGAACGTGCTTCGTTCCCTGAGTTGCTACTGTGTCAAAGTGTGTTTGATGTTGTCATGTTGTCATGGTTACAAAGACACTAGAGATACCATGATGACAACAATAACTGGCCTCCATTCCGGCAGGACTGGGCACAGACTTGAGCACCACCACTCAGTCAGGTGAGCTGCCACCCAAAGAGAAGGACCGTGACCGCGACAGAGACCGCGGTCGGCAGAAAGACCGCAAACACCACCACCATCACCACCACCATCACAGCGGCTCTGTGGACAAGGAGCGCTACACACCAGACCGCGCCGACCGGGGGGGAGAGCACGGTGGCCACAGACAGCCCCGAGGAGACAGAGACCACGACCGGGATAGGGAGCACGACCGTCGCTGGTCACGGTCACCCAGCGAGGGCAGAGAGTGCATGACACACAGACAGGTGGGCTTCTATGATGTGTACCAACATTGAACCACCTTCCTAACTGTTTTAGCCTCAGGTTCTTCTTTTAGTTCTGCCTTGAGTGTCTCCCCCATCTCCTTGGCCTAAATATCTTTAGGCGGCTGACTGTCTCTTGTGTTTCCCTTTTTGACACTTTCATACATTGTCTATTCATTAACTATTGTTGTTTATAGGATTCAGCAGTTTAGACACACACACAGAGGTGATTGGTTAACAACCTAGATTCAGATAAGAGACAGACTGAACAAGGCAACAACACTGAAAGAGTGCATTGTGGGTACCTTCACAATCACCATTTTGAGGCCTACTGTGTCAGATCTGATCTCTTCTTTTCTTTTCTCCTGTTGTTTTTGTGTCCTCGCTTTATTCTTCATGACTCATCGCTTCTCTCTGTTTTCTACGGTGTATGCTGACTCCCATCATTTTCTATATATCTCTTCTCTTTCTTTCTTTCTTTTTTATGTCTTTCTTTTCCCGGCATCCTTCCTTCCCCTCACACTCTCCTTATTGCTCTCTTCTTCTTCTTCTCCTTCTTCTTCTTCTCGTTGCTGTTGTTGTTCTTGTTGTTATTGTCTGTTGTTCTCTCTCTCCCTCCCTTTATTTATCTCTCCTTGTCTTTATCTCTTTATCTCTTTTTCTCTCTCCCTTTCTTTCCCCTCTCTCCCTCCCTCTCTCCCTCTTCCTCCCTTTCTCTCTTCCTCCTGCTCTCTCTTCCTCCCTCTCTCTGTTCGTGTCGTCGTTAATTTTATGGTTCTTTTTTTATTTGCCTTCAATGTTCGTGTAGGGCAGTAGTTCGGTGAGCGAAAGTCCCGCTCCCTCTACCTCGGGGACCAGTACCCCGAGACGAGGCCGTCGGCAACTCCCTCAGACCCCGGCAACGCCCCGCCCACACGTCACCTACTCTCCTGTCGTCCGTAAAGCCATGGCCACACCTCCCGGAGCCCAGCCCCTGGGGCGCAATCCCGCCCCCGCCCCTCGCCGCTTTTCCCCTGAGCCCCCCCAGGGACCTCCCCCGCCCCACCATGGCTCACCCAACCAAGCCTGCCACCCCCCTCCCCGCTGGGGGGATGGGGGAGGAGGAGGAGGAGGAGGAGGAGGAGAGAGTGGGTCGCTGGAGGGCGACGGCTGCTTCTACAACCAGGACTACCAGGATTACGACCGTGAGCACCACAAACCGCCTCCCTATGAGCAGAGCCCCACACAGGGCAACCCTCACAAGCCTCACCCCCTCAACCACCCTACTCTCCCCCTGCAAAACCATCCCCCAACCCCACAGCAGCAGCACCCTATCAACCCGCACCCAAACAACCCACACCCCAACAACCCCCACTCCCGCACCTCGCCCAGGACTTCCCGCCACGCGCCCCCACCCAACACCACCCCCACCCCCCAAGGGCAGCAGCCTCCTCTCCCTCGACGCCTCCCCAACGGGTACCGCGCCTCCTCCCCCTCCTCGCAACACCACCACGGCCCCACCCACCCCGGGCCCCACAAGGTCCCCCCTCCCCAGCCTAGAGGGCCCCGCACGAAAGGCCTGCACGAACCCTACAACAACACGGATGACAACAGGTGCTAGCCTCTGTGGGACTATGGAGGGATGGATGGAGGGCTCAACCACACTGTCTGAGTTATTAGTCCCTACCTCCCAGCCCAGGAAAACACACAGCCAGAGCACTGACCGCCATGAGACAGGGGAAACCAAGGCATGATTCTTTCTTTCCTTCTTTCCGTTTGTTTTTCTTTTCATTTCTTCTGCTGCTTAGTGTTTCCCGGGGATGGAGGGAGTGAGGAAGGGGTAGTTAGAATAGAGGGATGAGGAGGAGGACCACTGAAGGATGAGTGGAAATTAGTGAACAGTACAAACCAATTCCTCCTCCAAAAACTATGGAACCCAGCTCATCGGATGCAAGGAGACAAAAACTCTAAATGTAGTTTTTCAAAATGGATGATACGGGGGACGGATGCTTTTCTCAACGTATCATGATGCTACGCCTCTGGAAACAATATTAAAAACCGCCACAATGACCAAGACGTCATCACGTAATCAACGCAAAAAACTATGACATTGCAGAGAACTAAGTGGAGTTGCGTTAGTTGCAAAAACCAACCACCGACCCCGATGTTGGGGAGATATTGATGAGTTTTATCATCTGTGTTTACTGTTAATAATGACATCAGTGATGATGAGCCTTCCACCTGAGTGTGGTGGGGGGAGTGGGGGAAACAGGTGGTGGGGGGGACACACACCCTAACTCTGAAGGAGAGAGGGGGTTATGTAGGAGGAATCTATCCATTCCAACCCCCCAACCCCCAAAAAAGATTCCGCCCCAACCGAGTAGAGAAGAAACATAAAAAAAAGTGGATGGTGAACAAAAAAAAGAAACTTAAAAACAAACATTTTCTTCAGTATTTCTTCTTCTACTCCTGCGGCTGCTACTTTTTCCTCTTCCTCTTCTTCTTCTTCTTCTTCGAAACATTGAAGCTTGATTCTTCCGTTGCATCCGCTCAGCTTCGTTGGTACTTGCAGAGTTTTAAAACCTGGGGAATCCTGCATGATTGATACAAAAAAAATGATATCAAAGAGAAACTACTGTAATGTGGGGGAAACTATTCCTTGGTCCTTTCTATATTAGTCTGTGGGGTTCTCTCTTTTTCTGTAATCCCTTTGTTTCTCTCTCTTCTCCCTGAGGCGTCCCTCTCTCTCTCTCTTCCTGTGCTGGAGGTATAATCAGGATAGTTAGGATGGATGGAGAGATGGGGCGATGAGGAAGAGAAGAACAAGGTCCAAGCCTTTTTTATGCGGACGGACAGGATGATCTATTTCCCACTTTGTTCTTATTCAAATGCTCTGTGCCAAATTATAACTGTTGATGTGGCTGAGATTGCACAATAATTTTCAAGGAAGTAGATATTTTGTTACAAGGCCTACTTTTATTTCATGGAAGGAAAGAAGGCAGGAAAGTATGAAAACGCAGACCCCAGATATTATAGGTTCATATTAAAAGGGAGTTGAAACTGGGGGAGGAAGTTACAAGCACGCTCCATGGGCCTTATTGGCTCTTCATCTGCTGACGCATAGCCTCATTCAAACCAGAGAAATGTCTCTAGTCTTCCAGGGTTTGTGTTTGAAAGAGCGATGAAAAGAGAGAGAGAAAGAAAGGCCGATGAAAGGAGGGAACCTCTTCATATTTCGTTTATTTGTTATTAATAGTGATAATGATTCTATAGATACTGATAACAATACTATTGATGATTATGATAATGACAATGATGATAATAATAACGATGATGATAATGGTGATGATGATGATGACGATGTTCATGCTTGTGAGAGAGTTATTTTTGTTTTGTATTTGTTTGTTACTTTCGAGTCGGTTGTGCTCAGCGTGTCACCATCTTTGTTTAGTGAGACGTTCTGTCTAGTTGGTGGTCCACTGGTCCGGCTGGTGGGCGGAGCTTTGTCGGAGAGGTGCATTGTGGGAACAGGAGTAATCATAGTAATGACTCTGATACAGTGTAATACGGTGGGGAAGGGGAAAGGAACTTAAGAAAGAACTTTCAAAAAAGAACAATGTCAAAAGTCATACAGGAAATCATGTATCTGACATGTATACTTGTTCATCGGACAGTTGTTTACATATATTAATCATTTGGGTAAATATAGGGCAGCTAAATGGTCGCTCTTGCTTAGGTAACAGGGTCTACAGACTAAAGTAGACCAGATAAAGCAGTAATGAGACAGAGCTCCACTACCAGTTTGGCCCTCTAGGTGGCACTGTATGCAATACATTGCATCCCTGTCCTATTGTATCATTGTATCACCCCTTCTATTTTGACTGTCTGATTCCAATGCTTTCGTATCTGTCTTTAAACTGGGAGCATAAGGTTTAAGTGTTGTCTGTCACTGGTGGATCAACTCCTTTGTGTTCAGGACATGTAACACAGCCAATCACAAATGCACAGGACATGTATCACAGCCAATGAAAATGCATGGGAGAAACAATGACTGGGTCTTTTCTGCCAAACCTCTGTGTCCTGTGTCACCCTATTCTCTTTTTGTGTGTCTTTGTGCGCCTCAAACTAACCTCCATCCTAATACCCACCACTGTCCCGTACAGTGTCTCTCTCACAGTTGCCGGACGTTGAGGATTGCCATAGTGAACCATTCATTTATTAGAATTCTGTCATTATTATTCTTATTATTACACCCCATGTCAAAACCATTAGCGTCAGGTAACAGTGTTTGTTCACTGCTGCCATAGATATAGCGCAGTTAGATCTGCACATATCTGGATTCTGATGTACTGTAACGACATATCCCATGATTCTATGTACCACACTTTGACCAGAAAGTGCACAGGCACATTGCCTTTACAGTATTCATCTAACGTAGGAATGTCATAGATGTGTATAAGTCACAACACTGATAAGATAGGAATACACAGATACACTCTCAGTATGTAGCTCCTGGCTGTAGCAAGTATGCGTGTACGTGCGTATGGCGTGTGTGCGTTTGCGTGTGTGTCTGTGTATGAATGCGTTATTTTATAGCAAGAATGTGTGTGTACATTCAATGTCTGTGTGTACATCAATAGCTAGCTGTTTTTGTTGGATATTTCATTTCATTTGTTTATTTGCTTTGAATATTTTGTGAAAGCACAGTGATGACATTTGAGTTGGTGAGCGTTTGTTTGTGTGTGTGTGAGTTAGCCTGTGTTTGTGAGCGAGTGTCAGAACGTTTGTGTGGCTGTGTGCAAGATGAAATATGATGTCAATCACCCTCCAATTGAAACTATGAGAGGCCCTAACATTCACTGTCAATCATTGTGGCCGATACTGACCAACCATCCACTAGCAACATATTCTAAATAACCCCACCGTTACTTCAAAAAGCAATGTATGAGCTGCTATGGAAAACATAGAAATAAAAGCATTTTAAGTACCAAAAAAATACCAAAAAAAGGGAAAATATCTACTTCCAGAACTGCATGTGCTATGTGCATGCCACACCGTGGGTGAACAGTCATTTTCAGGAATCAAAAAAAGAAGAATATGAATTCAGATTAAAAAATATATGAATATAGATAGATGTTTTTACTAAGCAACATGTTTTCTTTTTTCCTTCTATTTTTGAGAACAAAAAAGGTTTAAAAAATCTATACAAAAAACGTCAAAAGAGCGACATGATGACTTTGGTGAGAATCAAAGTTGGTTTGTTTATTTATGTTGCCAGCTGTTAACTGTAAACATGGAGGTGAGACACTACACAACCATGTTCAGGACACTACAAAAAAAGAGAACTCCTGTTTTAAAGAAGAGAATCAAATAAAAAGAGATGGGGATATCCCTGCCTACTTTTGGGTGGGGCCAGGAGCCAGGAGCCAGCCAAATCTGATGATGTAACCCTTAAAACTGTGGCTGTGGGATCTTTTATCTCTCACTCACTCCCTCTCTATTTCTCTCTCACTCTTATCTCTCACACTCTCAACCTATCTCACCGCTATTTCTACCAGTGCATTTTGTAATTCCAGACACAATTCTTCCTAATGAATAAAAACCAGAGAGAATGCACACTGTTGGTCTGGAGAGACTTCCGTTTCATTTTTTGTGTGTGTTTTCAAGTGTATGCTTGAATGTGTGCGTATGTTTGAGTGAAAGAGTGTATTATAGTGAGAATGAGAGTGTGTTTGCGTTGGGGTTATAGATTTGGAGAAGTAGAGACGTTTGATGTGTGTAACGGAGTGTGTTGTTATGTGTAAGGTAGTGTGTAAACGCGCATTTAGGAGTGTAAATATTGTGTCTGTTATCTCCCGTCTGTTTCTAGTGTTCCCCCTGCCTGCCCTGTCCCACTGGGTACAGACATCAATTCAACCTCTATTCCAACGTCATTTCATTGAAATGACATGGAAACAAAGTTGATTCAACCATTGTGTGCCCACTGGGTGTGTTCTGGTCTGTTTCTATTGTTCCTCCAGCCTTCCCTGTGTGTTCTGGTCTGTTTCTATTGTTCCTCCAGCCTTCCCTGTGTGTTCTGGTCTGTTTCTATTGTTCCTCCAGCCTTCCCTGTGTGTTCTGGTCTGTTTCTATTGTTCCTCCAGCCTTCCCTGTGTGTTCTGGTCTGTTTCTATTGTTCCTCCAGCCTTCCCTGTGTGTTCTGGTCTGTTTCTATTGTTCCTCCAGCCTTCCCTGTGTGTTCTGGTCTGTTTCTATTGTTGCTCCAGTCTTCCCTATGTGTTCTGGACTGTTTCTATTGTTCCTCCAGTCTTCCCTGTGTGTTCTGGTCTGTTTCTATTGTTCCTCCAGCCTTCCCTGTGTGTTCTGGTCTGTTTCTATTGTTCCTCCAGTCTTCCCTGTGTGTTCTGGTCTGTTTCTATTGTTCCTCCAGCCTTCCCTGTGTGTTCTGGTCAGTTTCTAGTGTTCCCCTGCCTACCCTATATATTCTAGTCTGTTTCTAGTGTCCCCCCTGCCTACCCTGTGTGTTCTAGTCTGTTTCTAGTGTCCCCCCTGCCTGCCATGTGTTTTCTAGTCTGTTTCTAGTGTCCCCCCTGCCTGCCATGTGTGTTCTAGTCTGTTTCTAGTGTCCCCCCTGCCTGCCATGTGTGTTCTAGTCTGTTTCTAGTGTTCCCCCTGCCTGCCCAGTGTGTTCTAGTCTGTTTCTAGTGTTCCCCTGCCTACCCTATATATTCTAGTCTGTTTCTAGTGTCCCCCCTGCCTGCCATGTGTGTTCTAGTCTGTTCCTAGTGTCCCCCCTGCTTGCCATGTGTGTTCTAGTCTGTTTCTAGTGTTCCCCCTGCCTGCCCAGTGTGTTCTAGTCTGTTTCTAGTGTTCCCCCCCAGCCTACCCTGTGTGTTCTGGTCTGTTTCTAGTGTCCCCCCTGCTTGCCCTGTGTGTTCTGTGTACTTTAGAGAGGACAGCTTCAGATCAGATTGCTGACGGAAACATTAGCCGGATGGGCCGGATGTCACATTCCACACCTATACTCCCCTCCTATTCCTCCACCGCATTCCTCCTTTTTTTCCCGCTGTACTTCCTCCCTCCTGTCTAAAAACATGTATCCTCTCTGCTCACCTTTTCTCTCCTCACCTCACACATTTCAGTTCATTCTGCAGTTGTATGATGCACTCATCCAACAGTGAATATGTAGGTGACAACCGTATTAAAAGCCTTATAGTAAGACATCATAAAAACGTATGCATGTGTATAACAAGTTATAAAGCAGTATGCAGACTTTCAGTTGTTACCTATCTATTTTATTGAGACATTGTCTATACATCAAATGGAAGAACACAGGAATAAATACTGTGCAGGCGAGATGGAAACCCTGAAACTTGCTCATAAAAAACCCTCCAATAATTGATAGGAAAAATCTGTATTATCAGGATAACTAACTAAAGTTTTATTTCACTCTCTTCCTTTATTAATCCAATTAGCTGTGCTACTGAAATGTCATGTAACTGACAGAGGTACACAAGCCCTCGCTCTCTCCCTCCTCTCCATCCCTCCCTTTTCCTGGTGCTGCCTGTTGGCCAGATGTGAGCCAGGCAGATGTGTGAGGTGTCCTGTTCTAATGTCTGTTCTATATATAACCCCCCTAATACTTCACCACCCCCCTCTCACACACACACACACACACACACACACACACACACACACACACACACATCCTCCATCCTCCCCTGCATTCTGCTGCCAGCTCCACTTCCTGTATCCTGCCCCCCTCTATTTCCCCCGCTCTCTCCCTCCCTCTCTCCTTCATTTCTCTCCCCTACTCCTTCCATACCCAGGCCAGACCAAACACACAGCTAGGGTGGAAGGCAGATTAAACAACATAGTTCACACTCCATGGGCTAGTATAGCCTACTCTCCAAGGGGCCGATTCCGATATAGGAAATGTATGCCTTTCCTACGCACACCTTTCAAATCAAATCAAATGTTATTGGTCACATACACATATTAGCAGATGTTATTGCGGGTGAAGGCGAAATGCTTGTGTTCCTAGCTCCAACAGTGCAGTAGTATCTAACAATTCACAACAATACACACAAATCTAAAAGTAAAATAATGGAATTAAGAAATATATAAATATTAGAACAAGCAATGTCGGAGTGCCATTGACTAAAATACAGTAGAATAGAATACAGTAAATCCATATGAGATGAGTAAAGCAGAATGTAAACATTATTAAAGTGACTAGTGATTCCATGTCTATGTAAATAGGGCAGCAGCCTCTAAAATAGAATAGAATAACATTAAATTGTATTTGTCACATGCGCCGAATACAACAGGTGTAGACATGACAGTGAAATGGTTACTTACAAGCCATTAACCAAAAATGCAGTTTCAAGAAGAAAAATAAAATGTAATCAAAAAAATTATTAAGGAGCAACAATAAAATAACAGTAGCGAGGCTATATACAGCAGGTTCCGGTACAGAGTCAATATGCAGGGGCACCGGTTAGTCGAGGTAATTGAGGTAATATGTACATGTAGGTAGAGGTAAAGTGACTAAGCATGGATAATAAACAGAGTAGCAGCAGCGTAAAAATGGGGGGTGGGGTGGGGACTATGCAAATAGTCCGGGTAGCCATTGGATTTACTGTTCAAGAGTCTTATGTTAACTGTTCAAGAGTCTTATGGCTTGGGGGAAGCTGTTAAGAAGCCTTTTTGACCTAGACTTGGCGCTACTTGCCGCTACTTGTACTGCTTGCCGTGCAGTAGCAGAGAGAACAGTCTATGACTAGGATGGCTGGAGTCTTTGGCAATTCTTTGGGCCTTCCTCTGACACCGCCTGGTATAGAGGGCCTGGATGGCAGGAAGCTTGGCCCCAGTGATGTACTGGGCCATACATATTACGCTCTGTAGTGCCTTGTAGATGGAGGCCGAGCAGTTGCCATACCAGGAGGTGATGCAACCAGTCAGGATGCTCTCGATGGTGCAGATGTAGAACATTTTGAGGATCTGAGGACCCATGCCAAATCTTTTCAGTCTCCTGAGGGGGAATAGGAATTGTCCTGCCCTCTTCACGACTGTCTTGGTGTGTTTGGACCATGATAGTTTGTTGGTGATGTGGACACCAAGGAACTTGAAGCTCTCAACCTGCTCCACTACAGCCCCGTCGATGAGAATGGGGGCATGCTCGGTCCTCCTTTTTCTGTAGTCCACAATTATCTACTTTGTCTTGATCACGTTGAGGGAGAGCTTGTTATCCTGGCATCATTCTGCCAGGTCTCTGACCTCCCTATTGGCTGTCTCATCATTGTCAGTGATCAGGCCTACCACTGTTGTGTCATCGGCAAACTTAATGATGGTGTTGGAGACATGCTTGGCCATGCAGTCATGGGTGAACAGGAAGTACAGGAGGGGACTGAGCATGCACCCTTGAGGGGCCCCTGTGTTGAGGATCAGCATGGCAGATGTGTTGTTACCTACCCTTACCACCTGGGGACAGCCCGTCAAGAGGTTCAGGATGCAGTTACAGAGGGAGGTGTTTGTCCAAGGGTCCTTAGCTTAGTAATGAGCTTTGAGGGCACTATGGTGTTGAACGCTGAGCTGTAGTGAATGAATAGCATCCTCACGTAGGTGTTCCTATTGTCCAGGTGGGAAAGGGCAGTGTAGAATTCAATAGAGATTGCATCATCTGTGGATCTGGTGGGGCGGTATCCAAATTGGAGTGGGTCTAGGGTTTCTGGGATAATGGAGTTGATGTGAGCCATGACCAGCCTTTCAAAGCACTTCATGGCTACAGACGTGAGTGCTACAGGTCGGTAGTCATTTAGGCAGGTTACCTTGATGTTCTTGGGCACAGGGACTATGGTCGTCTGCTTGAAACATGTTGGTATTACAGACTCGGTCAGGGACAGGTTGAAAATGTTGAAGACATTTGATAGATGGTCAGCGCACATGTCCTGGAAATCCGTCTGGCCCTGGGACCTTGTGAATATTGACCTGTTTAAAGGTCTTACTCACATCGGCTACGGAGATCGTGATCACACAGTCGTCCGGAACAGCTGATGCTCTCATGCATGCATGTTTCAGTGTTGCTTGCCTCGAAGTGAGCACGGAAGATATTTAGCTCATCTGGTAGGATAGGGTAGGGTAGGCTCGTGTCACTGGGCAGCTTGCGGCTGTGCTTCCCTTTGTAGTCCCTAATAGTTTGCAAGCACTGCCACATCCGACGAGCATCGGAGCCGGTGTAGTACGATTCAATCTTAGTCCTATATTGACACTTTGCCTGTTTGATGTTTTGTCTGAGGGCATAGAGGGATTTCTTATTAGCGTCCGTGTTAGAGTCCATCTCCTTGAAAGCGGCAGCTCTGTCCTTTAGCTCATTGCGGATGTTGCCTGTAATCCATGGTATGTACGTACGGTCACTGTGGGGACGACGTCATCGATGTACTTATTGATGAAGCCAGTGACTGATGTGGTGTACTCCTCAATGCCATCGGAAGAATCCCGGAACATATTCCAGTCTGTACTAGCAAAACAGTCCTGTAGCTTAGTATCTGCGTCCTCTGTCCATTTCCTTATTCAGCGAGTCACTGGTCTTTCCTGCTTTACTTTTTGCTTGTAAGCAGGAATCAGGAGGATAGAGTTATGGTCAGATTTGCTAAATGGAGGGCGTGTGTGGAGTAAAGTTGGTACAGAGTTGTTTCCCTCTGGTTGCACATTTAAAATGCTGGTGGAAATGAGGTAAAACGGATTTAAGCTTACCTGCATTAAAGTCCCCGGCCACTAGGAGCGCTGCCTCTGGATGAGAATTTTTCTGTTATCTTATGGCCCTATACAGCTCGTTGAGTGCCGTCTTAGTGCCAGCATCGGTTTGTGGTGGTAAATAGACAGCTAAGAAAAATATAGATGAAAACTCTCTTGGTAAATAGCGTGGTCGACAGCTTATCATGAGATACTGTATTTAAATATTAGATTTCGTGCACCAGCTGTTATTTACAAATAGACACAGACCGCCACCCCTTGTCTCACCGGAGACATCTGTTCTATCTTGCTGATGGATGGAAAACCCAGCCAGCTGTATGTTATCCATGTCGTCGTTCAGCTACGACTCGGTGAAACATAGGATATTACAGTTTTTAATGTCCCGTTGGTCGGATATCCTTGATCGGAGCTCATCCATTTAGCTATCCAATGATTGCACGTTGGCTAATAGGACTAATGGTAGAGGGGGTTAACTCACTCGCCTATGAATTTTCAGAAGGCAGTCCGATCTCCGCACCCTTTTTCTCCGTCTTTTCTTCACGCAAATGATGGGGATTTGGGCCCGTTCCAGAGAAAGCAGTATATCCTTCCGTCGGACTGGTTAACCTGTCTAGGGTATGTGGGACGAAATCGTCCCACCTAGTCAACAGCCAGTGGAATCGAGTGGCGCGATATTCAAATACCTTAGAAATGCTATTACTTCAATTTCTCAAACATATGACTATTTTACACAATTTTAAAGACAAGACTCTCGTTAATCTAACCACATTGTCCGATTTCAAAAAGGCTTTACAACGAAAGCAAAACATTAGATTATGTCAGGAGAGTACCCAGCCAGAAATAATCACACACCCATTTTTCAAGCTAGCATATAATGTCACAAAAACCAAAACCACAGCTAAATGCAGCACTAACCTTTGATGATCTTCATCAGATGACACTCCTAGGACATTATGTTATACAATACATGCATGTTTTGTTCAATCAAGTTCATATTTATATCAAAAACCAGCTTTTTACATTAGCATGTGACGTTCAGAACTAGCAAACATACCGCAAACTTCCGATGAATTTACTAAATTACTCACGATAAACGTTCACAAAAAACATAACAATTATTTTAAGAATTATAGATACAGAACTCCTTTATGCAATCGCGGTGTCAGATTTTAAAATAGCTTTTCGGCAAAAGCACATTTTGCAATATTCTGAGTAGATAGCTCGCCATCACGGGCTAGCTAATTTGACACCCACCAAGTTTGGCGTTCACTAAACTCAGAATTACTATAAGAAAAATTGGATTACCTTTGCTGTTCTTCGTCAGAATGCACTCCCAGGACTTCTACTTCATCCACAAATGTTGTTTTGGTTCAAAATAATCCATAGTTATGTTCAAATATCCTCTGTTTTGTTCTTGTGTTCAAGACACTATCCGAATGGTGACGCGCAGACGCATGTCGTGACAAAAAATGTCACAATATTCCATTACCGTACTTCGAAGCATGTCAAACGCTGTTTAAAATCAATTTTTATGCGATTTTTCTCGTAAAATAGCGATAATATTCCGACCGGGAGACGTCTTTTTCGTTCAAAGACTGAAAATGTAAAATGGACTCTTCACGTGCACGCGCGCGCCCGTCTCATTGTTCTCAGATCGACCACTATCCAAATGCGCTACTGTTTTTCAGCCAGGGGCTGCAAAGTCATCATTCAACGTTTTGGCGCCTTCTGAGAGCCTATGGGAGCCTTAGAAAATGTCACGTTACAGCAGAGATCCTCTGTTTTCGATAAAGATGGTATAGAAGGCCAAGAAATGGTCAGAGAGGGCACTTCCTGTACAGAATCTTCTCAGGTTTTGGCCTGCCATATGAGTTCTGTTATACTCACAGACACCATTCAAACAGTTTTAGAAACTTTAGGGTGTTTTCTATCCAAATCAAACAACTATATGCATATTCTAGTTTCTGGGCAGTAGTAATAACCAGATTAAATCGGTACGTTTTTTATCAGGATGTGAAAATACTGCCCCCTACCCTAGAGAGGTTAAAGAAAAAATCTTTGTCCAGTTCGAGGTGTGTAATCGCTGTTCTGATGTTCAGAAGTTATTTTTGGTCATAAGTGACGGTAGCAGCAATATTATGTACAAAAAGTTTAAAAAGAAGTTACAAACAACATAAAAAAATGGACAAAATAGCACAGTTGGTTAGGAGCACGTAAAACGGCACCCATCCCCTCCGGCGCCATTCTCAAAGGTGCAGGGTTGAGTAACCGGGTGGTAACCGGCTAGTGATGGCTATTTAACAGTCTCATGGCCTTAAGATAGAACAGGCCGTGGCTCAGGTGGTTGATGTCCTTTTTAATTTGTTGTACTTTTTACCCCTTTTCTCCCCAATTTCGTGATATTCAATTCATAGTTACAGTCTAGTCCCATTGCTGCAACTCCCATACGGACTCGGGAGAGGCAAAGGTTGAGAGCCATGCGTCCCTTGAAACACGACCCCGCCAAGCCGCACTGCTTCTTGACACACTGCTCGGTCAACCCGGAAGCCAGCCGCACCAATGTGTAGGAGGAAACACCTTACAGCTGTCGACCGAAGTCAACGTGCATGCACCCGGCCGCCACAAGGAGTCGCTAGAGCGTGATGGGACAAGGACATCCCAGCAGGCCAAACTCTCCCCTAACCCGGACGACACTGGGCCAATTGTGCACCGCCTCATGGGTCTCCTGATCCCGGCCGTCTGCGACACAGCCCGGGATCGAACCCGGATCTGGAGTGATGCCTCTAGCACTGCGATGCAGTGCCTGAGACCGTTGTTCTACTCGGGAGGCGAGGTGGCTGATATCCTTGATGATCTTTTTGGCCTTCCTGTGATATCGGATGCTGCAGGTAGTGTTCCCCCAGTGATGTGTTGGGCAGACAGCACCACCCTCTGGAGAGCACTGCGGTTGCGGGCGGTGAAGTTGTCGTACCAGTCGGTGATACAGCCCGACAGGATGCTCTCAATTGTGCATCTGTAAAGTTTGTGAGGGTCTTAGGGGCCAAAGCAAATTTCTTCAGCCTCCTGAGGTTGAAGAGGCGCTGTTGTGCCTACTTCACCACACTGTCTATGTTGGTGGACCATTTCAGATTGTCAGTGATGTGTACACCGAGGAACTTGAAGCTTTCCACCTTCTCCACTGCGGTCCCGTCGATGTGGATAGGGGCGTGCTCCCTCTGCTGTTTCCTGAAGTCCATGATCATCTCCTTCATTTTCTTGACGTTGAGGGAGAGATTATTTTCCTGGCACAACTCCGCCAGGGCCCTCACCTCCTCCCTGTAGGCTGTCTAGTCATTGTTGGTAATCAGGCCTACTACTGTTGTGTTGTCTGCAAACTTGATGATTGAGTTGGAGGCGTGCATGGCCACGCAGTAATGGGTTAACAGGGAGTATAGGAGGGGGCTGAGCACGCACCCTTATGGGGCCCCTGTGTTGAGGATCAGCGAAGTGGAGGTGTTGTTTCCCTATCTTCAACACTTGGGGGCGACCCGTCAAGAAGTCCAGGACACAGTTGCACAGGGCGGCATTCAGACCCAGGGGCCTGAGCTTAACCTCTTACATCTAGACGTTCCACTAGCGGAACACCTGCTCCAATATCAAATGATAGGCGTGGCGCGAATTACAAATTCCTCAAAAATCCAAAAACGTCAATTCAACCTCTGAAAACCCTCCCACTTGCTTGCAAACAGATTTTCTCGTGGAGTTTTCATTCAATAGTGTTATCAGTACATTTATCTTAAGCCATCCCTTTAAATACGGTGTACCTTTAATTAGAATTTTGTCAACTGACTCACTAGAATAGATTGAGAATAGAATACAACGGGTTCAGAATATAGGGATCAATGAAAGAAACCCACCAAATACTGTATATGCATATTTGACTCTGTTTCAGCAACTGGTAGATTTCAAAATACTCTGATCTTGTAGATTATTTGGGCAAATTTTAGGGTTAGGAGAGCCTTTACTCATGAAATATATTGATTAATCAAAATACATTGGTTTGATTCATCCTGAAAGTTGTCATATCCAAGTTCAAACCATGAGATATTAGAAGGTGGAAACAAGTGTACAATAAGGGTTGAACGATAGTCCTATAATCCTCAGGAATCATGGAACTGCATATGGAATTATGTGAAATGTAAGCTACAAATTGAAGAAAACAAACACTAAAGTGACAGTTATAAATGTATGTGGGTATTACTGAAGGTGGCTCCCGATCGTGGCTAATGTCTAACATGATAAAAATTGCAAAATAAAACAGAGAAAAGCCTTGGCATATAATTAAAACATTCTAAAGCACAAACATCAACTCGGTTGGTCAAGCCCTACAGAAGCCTATAGTTTGTGTCTCCAAATTTCATCAATGCAAATAATGAGGGCACACAATTAAAACATAGATTTTTTAATAATGTCACAGGGGCAACAATGCATGTCATGTTGCTATGATTTTCAGTTTGCTTCCATATGACTGGTTTCACATTTGCCTCCAAGGATCACAAGGAAAAATAATCAAAACCAATTGCTTTTTTTAATTGCAATCCCTTCTCCAAACGGATTACTCATTTAACTAGCTTTTATCAACAGCTATGACACTGCATTTGTAATGTATTCAGACCCATCCCTTTTTCCCCAAAAATGTCCCTCATCAATTTACACACAATACCCCATAATGACAAAGCAAAAACAGGTTTTTAGAAAAGTGTGCAAATGTATTACAAATAAGAAACAGAAATAACTTATTTACATACAGTACCATTCAAACGTTTGGACACACCTATTCATTCAAAGGTATTTCTTTATTTTTACTAATTTCTACATTGTAGAATAATAGTGAAGACAATCAGCACTATAAAATAACACATATGGAATCATATAGTAAGCAAAAAAGTGCAAAACAAATCAAAATCAATTTTAAATTTTCAGAATCTTCAAAGTAGTCACCTTTTTCCTTGATGACAGCTTTGTACACTCTAGGCATTCTCTCAACCAGCTTCATGAGGAATGTTTTTCCGACAGTGTTGAAGGAGTTCCCACATACAGTTGAAGTCGGAAGTTTACATGTACTTCAGCCAAATACATTTAAACTCAGTTTTTCACAATTCCTGACATTTAATCCTAGTAGAAATTCCCTGTCTTAGGTCAGTTAGGATCACCATTTTATTTTAAGAATGTGAAATGTCAGAATAATAGTAGAGAGAGTGATTTATTTCAGCTTTTAATTATTTCATCACATTCCCAGTGGGTCAGAAGTTTACATACAGTCAATTCGTATTTGGTAGCATTGCCTTTAAATTGTTTAACTTGGGTCAAATGTTTCGGGTAGCCTTCCACAAGCTTTGCACATTCCTCCTGACAGAGCTGGAGTAACTGAGTCAGGTTTGTAGGCCTCCTTGCTTGCACACGCTTTTTCAATTCTGCCAACAAATGTTCTATAGGATTGAGGTCAGGGCTTTGTGATGGCCACTCCAATACCTTGCCTTTGTTGTCCTTAAGCCATTTTGCCACAACTTTGGAAGTATGTTTGTGGTCATTGTCCATTTGGAAGACCCATTTGCGACCAAGCTTTAACTGCCCGACTGATGTCTTCAGATGTTGCTTCAAGATATCCACATAATTTTTCTACCTCATGATGTCATCTATTTTGTGAAGTGCACCAGTCCCTCCTGCAGCAAAGCACCCCCACAACATGATGCAACCGAGCTTCACAATTGGGATGGTGTTCTTCGGCTTGCAAGCCTCCCCCTTTTTCCTCCAAACATTACGATGGTCATTATGGCCAAACAGTTCTATTTTTGTTTCATCAGACCAGAGGACATTTCTCCAAAAAGTATGATCTTTATCCCCATGTGCAGTTGCAAACCGTAGTCTGGCTTTTTTATGGCGGTTTTTGAGCAGTAGCTTCTTTCTTGCTGAGCGGCCTTTCAGGTTATGTCGATATAGGACTCGTTTTGCTGTGGTTATAGATACTTTTGTACCTGTTTCCTCCAGCATCTTCACAGGGTCCTTTGCTGTTGTTCTGGGGTTGATTTGCACTTTTCGCACCTAAATACATTAATATCTAGGAGACAGAACGCATCTCCTTCCTGAGCGGTATGACGGCTGTGTGGTCCTATGGTGTTTATACTTGCGTACTATTGTTTGTACAGATGAACGTGGTACCTTCAGGCATTTGGAAATTGCTCCCAAGGATGAATTTTTTTTCTGAGGTCTTGGCTGATTTCTTTTGATTTTCCCATGATGTCAAGCAAAGAAGCACTGAGTTGAAAGGTAGGCCTTGAAATACATTCACAGGTACACCCCCTATTGACTCAAATGATGTCAATAGGCCTGTCAGAAGCTTCTAAAGCCATGACATCATTTTCTGGCTTCAACTGTATGATGAGCACTTGTTGGCTGCTTTTCCTTCACAAAGAAAGTAGAGGTTTTTACACTTGGAACCAGCAAGTTTGCTCAACTTTATTCATGGTTTCCTCGCACATAAAAGTGGTGGAATTATGAGGGAATTAGTGAAGGTCATAATACAGCATATCTGCAAACACACCTCCACCACACCTTCATTTCTTACATCTCCACCCTGAATGAATTGCAGGTGATATTCTCATTCAAATCAAAGTAAGAATAATAGACAATCTGGACCCTTTCTTTCTAAAATTATCTAGCCTGTTCAACCTCTCTTTCGTGTCATCTAAGATTCCCAAAGATTGGAAAGCAGCTGCGGTCATACCCCTCTTCAAATGGGGGGATACTCTTGACCCAAACTGCTACAGACCTATATCTATCCTACCCTGCCTTTCTAAAGTCTTCGAAAGCCAAGTTAACAAACAGATCACCGACCATTTCGAATCCCACCGTACCTTCTCCACTATGCAATCGGGTTTCAGAGCTGGTCATGGGTGCACCTCAGCCACGCTCAAGGTCCTAAACGATATCTTAACCGCCATCGATAAGAAACAGTACTGTGCAGCCGTATTCATTGACCTGGCCAAGGCTTTCGACTGTCAATCACCACATCCTCATCGGCAGACTCAACAGCCTTGGTTTCTCAAATGATTGCCTCGAATGGTTCACCAACTACTTCTCCGACAGAGTTCAGTGTGTCAAATCTGAGGGCCTGTTGTTCGGGCCTCTGGCAGTCTCTATGGGGGTGCCACAGGGTTCAATTCTTGGGCCGACTCTCTTCTCTGTACATATCAATGATGTCGCTCTTGCTGCTGGTGAGTCTCTGATCCACCTCTACGCAGACGACACCATTCTGTATACTTCTGGCCCATCTTTGGACACTGTGTTAACAACCCTCCAGACGAGCTTCAATGCCATACAACTCTCCTTCCGTGGCCTACAACTGCTCTTAAATACAAGTAAAACTAAATGCATGCTCTTCAACTGATCGCTGCCTGCACCTGCCCGCCCGTCCAACATCACTACTCTGGACGGTTCTGACTTAGAATATGTGGACAACTACAAATACCTAGGTGTCTGGTTAGACTGTAAACTCTCCTTCCAGACTCACATAAAACATCTCCAATCCAAAGTTAAATCTAGAATTGTCTTCCTATTTCGCAACAAAGCATCCTTCACTCATGCTGCCAAACCTACCCTCATAAAACTGACCATCTTACCGATCCTTGACTTTGGCGATGTCATTTACAAAATAGCCTTCAACACCCTACTCAACAAATTGGATGCAGTCTATCACAGTGCCATCCGTTTTGTCACCAAAGCCCCATATACTACCCACCACTGTGACCTGTACGCTCTCGTTGGCTGGCCCTCGCTTCATACTCGTCGCCAAACCCACTGGCTCCAGGTCATCTACAAGACCCTGCTAGGTAAAGTCCCGCCTTATCTCTGCTCGCTGGTCACCATAGCTGCACCCACCCGTAGCACACGTTCCAGCAGGTATATCTCAATTGTCACCCCCAAAGCCAATTCCTCCTTTGGCCGCCTCTCCTTCCAGTTCTCTGCTGCCAATGACTGGAACGAACTACAAAATTCTCTGAAACTGGAAACACATATCCCTCACTAGCTTTAAGCACCAGCTGTCAGAGTAGCTCACAGATCACTGCACCTGTACATAGCCCATTTATAAATAGCCCAAACAACTACCTCTTCCCCTACTGTATTTATTTATTTTGCTCCTTTGCACCCCAGTATTTCTACTTGCACACTCATCTATTGTCAAAATTACCATTCCAGTATTTTAATTGCTATATTGTATTTACTTCGCCACCATGGCCTATTTATTGCCTTTACCTCCCTTATCTCACCTCATTTGCTCACATTGTATATAGATTTATTTTTCTACTGTATTATTAACTGTATGTTTGTTTTACTCCATGTGTAACTCTGTGTTGTTATATGTGTCGAACTGCTTTGCTTTAACTTGGCCAGGTCGCAGTTGTAAATGAGAACTTGTTCTCAACTTGCCTACCTGGTTAAATAAAGGTGAAAATAAAAAATAAAATAAAAAAATAAGCATAGAGAAATGAGTGCATACAAAGGACATTACTTTCTATTTACATGCGCTTAACTTGGTTCGGAATCGGCCCCCAACAGCGCAAAAACAAACACCAATTTGTAAACCCTCATGAAAGCAGCTCCAGGCAACCCCTTATTGCCGTTTCACACTGTATTTTTGTCTGGTTATCCGACCCGAATCTTGGTCCAGATACATGGGCCAGTCGTGCAGAGTCATGCCCAGATTGTGATTGGGGTCGTCAGGCCGATGTCCCTGCATGCCACTGGGAGAACAGTGTCCCATGTCTGACCGTACTCCACAGCTGTCAGGGTGGCACAATAGACCCTCTCTCTCAATTTTCCCGAGGTTAACAACAAAAGTGATACATTGTACCCATTCCGTGCGTAATTTGATGTTCGGGAAAATAGTGTTTGTCCTGCGTCTCTTTCTTTACAACAGCGTAACCTCCTGGAAATATAACCATTGTGTGTGTGTGTGTGTGTGTGTGTGTGTGTGTGTGTGTGCGAGCGAGCGAGCGAGCGAGATAATAGCGATGACACAGCGTGCTTCCGACTCATCACACCCATTGCCGTTTCCTCCCTTCCTCCCTAACGTGAATTCAACAAAAATGTGACCATGTCATCAGGATTTATTTTAAACGTTGTGTGAAAAACAATCCAATCAGTCTTCCACGTTAAAACAGATTTTTAGGGGTTGAAATGAAGTGGAAACAACGTTGATTCAACCAGCCCAGTGGGCACCCATGTCATGATGAATAGTTTCCACAAGGCTACAACAAGTTAAAAGGAAACGAGACAAGGTTCAAGTTCATTATAAAACGTTTTAATAAATAAAACTGAGGTAGTGTCATTGGAATGGTTTGTTTCACAGTTTTGGTTATCAGTGTCGATACAATTCATTTTGGTTCGTATGGAAGAAAAGTTCCACAGTTTAACCAATTAACGTACAATTCCAAATTAACAAAATATTCATTTGAATGTATCATACAGGTAGAACATTCAGAACATTTAATGGATCAATTTATGTAATAGGTCAAATGTTTAGATTACTGGGGCCCACAACAGTGATTATTAGTAAATAGTTGGTCTAGTATTTTCAGCATCATGGCGCACGTGTAGGCTATAAAAGTCCGTGAAACCAGCACTATTCAGTCGGTTTAGGCTTGTGCCGTGTATTGTATTCAGTCCTTTTCCACCAGGCCCAGCCCTAGAAATAATTAGACCAAACAAAGTTCTTCCGTCTCACTCCTTTGGCGCACAGCCAGCGGGGAAAGTCACAGCGGCAGAACAGGAACTCTTTTACGGTAACGATCAGTCACTTCTTTCACAAAACAAGCTCCAAGTTTCGGAGGAATCTCCAGTGAGTTCCCGGGACAGCCCCGTTTCCAACATTAGAGACCACAGCGTTTTATAGTGTCTGAACGCATATGCGGCCTCCTCTCTCTCTCTACCCGGCTCATACCCGGATAGTTTTGCCCATGGCGCATTCCTCCTGCTCGGTCACAAAATTATATTTATGAACCCAAATCAAAGCAAACTCTTCATTGTCCCTTCAAAACGCTGCAATGGCTCTTAACATGGGCACCGATGAGGCCAGTGAGTCCTCACTGACACGGTAGCAGTTCACAGAGCTCCGTATGACGGTATTTCTCCCTTGCTCAATTTTCTCTTTCTTGCAGGGGAGGAAGTCGGGCTCTGAGGCCGCATTGCCGCGTCTCTTCCTGGCGTCTTCCTGGCGGTCAGGCCTCGAAGGGCCCCGGTTCTCCTTGTCTTCTCTACCTGCTGTTACACTGCAGAGCAGCGGGTGTGAGCTCGTTCCGTCCTCGGAGGATGAGGCACTCTCCTGGGGCTGGGGGGTCGCGGGTAGTCCAGACAGAGACGAGGAAACCCCCCTCTCCAAAGGGTCTCCAGTTGTTTCCTCCATCGGTGACTCTTGCTGGACCGGCTCTGCTGCTGTCGTGGTTTCACAACTGGCCTGCGATGCGTGGTAGATATCCCGGGCGGACTGCATTACGAGCGTGAGCAGCAGACTCCGGTGGAGACGGTGTCCCCCGCGCTGGGCGCGCGAGCTGTATAGTTTGCCTAGAGCGTGGACCATAATCCTCTTGGCCTCAGCGCTGACCTCCATGTTGTTGCTTATTATTGATCTTAAGACGTTTAAAGACTCGTAAATTTGATTGCCCCAACTTTGGACCTTCCTTTACCGTTAGGGCCTAGATTCTCCAAACTTCACACACATACAGACATGAACGTGCCTGTACAACCCGCTTTATTATAACTTCACTGACGTCAGTGGCTCGCTGTCATCTGAGAGGTGTACGTTCCTCCATGAGCTCCTCCTATGCCAAAAGCCCCACAAGAGCTGCGGATAACGTGTAGTAGTCTCCTACACTATATGTAGACTACTATTTATGACTAGACACATGTGTAGGTTGTGTTTAGGCTGTGTTTATTTGTACCACATTTGTTTGCATAATTGTGTAATTTGAACAACCGAATATCAACGCAAATCTGACTACTGTCAACAGGTCATACACTTTATACTAGGCTAATGAAAAAACAGAAACCCGAGAAACCAATGAAATTCATAAAATATCGGTGTCATTTAGTTGTTGCATTTTCTTACTATCGCTAGGCTAATTGTGTGTGTGTGTGTGTGTGTGTGTGTGTGTGTGTGTGTGTGTGTGTGTGTGTGTGTGTGTGTGGCATCTATTATTAAGTGGAAGGGAATTGCATTTTGTTTTCTTGTGTAAGTGGACTACTGCTTTCTTGAACATGTCTCTCTTGCAAAATAGATTAGCCTGTAGGCTAATTAAAGGTTAAATAAAAAATGTGCATTTGAGACTGTTCCAATTTTTTTAATTAATCCTTTGAACAAAAATGATATGGCTTAAAGGCTAACAGCCATGCCTCAATAGCCTTATATTTAGCTACTGGTATCAGGTCAAGACCACCAATCAAAGCCATTATATAATGATTTTCTTCTGAGAAAAGCTGTGTTGATAAATTACTCTTGAATCTTCATGTTTTTCTTGCTTCACATTACTATAACATTACTCAGATGGGGGCTGTTTTTCAGGGGTTATCGACAGATGCCCATATAAAGTACATCCGACGGGTAACCGAGGCGCGCGCGCTGCAGTGGAAAACCTGTGACGCGCCTAGGAGACCCTTGCTTCCATTGGCCAAATAAAGTGCGAATCATTAGGGATTGCGTCAGAACACATCTCCTTATATGGTGTTGTCAAGACTGTGCGCTCTGCTTCCCTGAGCCCAAATACGGGCATCGGGAGCGCGCTTAATCCAGTGGTGGCGTGTTTGGGGTCAACTCAACTCATCTATTTTGGGATGCACATCTGGCAGCAAGGATGCCGCTGGAAATCTGACATTGATGAAAGGAGCAAGCAAGCTATGCTCAGTGCTAATCAAACTATCAGTCAACTGTCTCTGGATTGGCAAAGAAAACTTTCTCCCTCAGCAAGCTTTCATTCATTTCACAACTTGTTCTCAACTGGCCTACCTGGTTAAATAAAGGTGAAATATTTTTTTTTTGCATGACTTTTACATGGTTTCTTCAAGACCTAATACTTTATATTACATGAAAGGTAAACCAAACACGTGAAATACAATGGTGCAGTTTCATATATGTTCATCCATGACAATGACAGACCTACACCTTGTTCTATTAATACAGAAAGACAGGTTCAGATTGTTATTGTAATTTAGAGACTTTTTTTTGTATTCCATCAATCCCAAATCACACCTCTAGTATTTCCTGTCCTATCCTCCATCTGGACTCTTTGGTTCAATTTGTCCCTGTCCAATATAACTTGTATGCATCATTTCTAAGTCAAGGTCCAAATGGAACCAAGAAGCATTCGTTTCATGAGCTGTGATTTGATTCACTTACTATGCACTCCCTTGCCCACATTCCATTTGGTGCTCTCACTTTAAATTGCCCATCTTCATTATTGCCAAAATCCCCACAACAGAGTGAACAGACCTTTGTTAATGTCTAATTACAGCAGGTAGCAAACCTATAATTTACAAGTCAATCTTGTCAGTGCTACACATATTCAGAAAAAAAGGAGCAAGGCCACAAATCATTTGTTACAAACCTTTTATTAAGATATTTTTTTTAATCCATGTTGACATTTACCTTAATGATTTTTCTTTACAGTAGTTAATGTGCAATTACCTTGAATAATATTGGGTCACAGTTAAGGAGTTTCACAAAGTTATTGGCACTTGGAAAACAATGAGAACAGAATGAGCACTGGCGCTACAGGGTCACAGAGGGCAAGGAGCAGGGGCAGAGACATTGGGGATGCTACTGCACTGGTTTCAATAAGCGGTTTGTGGGTATATACCTCATGCTGAGAGTGCACGACTAACAATCCAACTTCTTTAGTGCCTCTATGTATAATATACAGTATACATCTATACATATATTCATATTTATATATGTATATGTGAAAAAAGGTCCTTCGCCAAGCCTATATACCACACTGGACACTGCCTTTGTTTGTCCATCCTCTTGAGGTGTGTGTGTTGGGGGAGGAGGGACCTGTAGGGATGGAGGATGAATCAGCTTGAACTGTCCTGTCTCACACAAACAAACATTCCTTTCTGTTCCTTTAGTCTTGTGCTTCAGAGCTGAGAGAAGTAATCCTTTCCAAAACAAGCAAAACTGAACTTTGATCACTTAGTAACCAACTCAGTCATTGACTGGTCTGTGGGGGAAATACTGTCATCTGGTGGTGGCTCCCAGCAGTACACTGGTCTGCAGTACCACATGTGAACAGCAGGTGGTGAACAAGAGTGGATCTGACAGTGTCCATTATATCATGGGATCTGTTCAGCAGGGTGAAATCAGACCCTGGTGTACAGGTTCAATAACAGGTGCAAAGTTTAATTCAGACCTCTATAGCTCCACACACCCACTACTACCCACCCACCTCCCCAAAATTAATTCCCCCCCAAAAGACAGTACAGTGCCCTAGTCTGCCCCCCGGAAGAACCTCTCATGGAATCCTCATCACAAACAATGAAAAAAATATACAGTTCTCTGTCTAGCTATTGGTGCTCTGTCTAGCTATCGGTGCTCTGTCTAACTGTCGTACAATTATCTTTCTTTCCTTTTCAGTTTTTTCTTCAGCAAGAAGTTGGTAAATCGTTCACCACCTTCAATTAGTAGCATTTCTTTAAGGTCTTTACAGTACACGTTTCTTTAAAGAAAAAAGAAAGCATAAGCAATACAAGAAAAAAGAGAAAAAACGTTTTTAAAATTAATATTTTTTTCTGTACAACATTCTGATGGACACAGAGTCTGCAGCCATGACACCTCTCTCCCTAAACATGACCTCTCCTCCCTCCCTTCAGTCACACCAACTCAGTAGCACATTAGGCCAGTAATTTAAGACCAAGCAACCATCATCCTCCTTCTCTGACCTGTAGGCCAAATGCATGCTGGGAGCTCACACACACACACACACACACACACACACACACACACACACACCAGTCTCCATGACGTCTCGACAACACGCAAGACCAAGTAAAAATTAACAAAAAAATATATAAAAAACGGTCCTCTTTCATCGCTTCCACACTTTTACACAATCACCCTACATAGGAAATCGCTAGACGAGCGTAGAAAGAAAGTCAGCTCAACGGTCCCAATCTTTACAACAGGAGTCATCCCAGTGCATCCCACATCCACAGATCTGAGACGCAGGCTATGTTCCAATACTATCTAAATGCACCCTTCCTTTAGTTCCTTCCCTGAAGTGCTTACATCAAGGAAAGGGAGGAAGGATGCCTCTTAAAAGTATTTGAACAACAACCCACACGACCCATCAAAACCCTTTATCAAAAGGTGCAAGAAACATGGGTTCATCCCATATAAAAAGGTGCTTCACCTCTCCTTTAACATATCCACCATTGTCCATTTTGGATTTACCAAGCGTGAGAGAGAGTTAAAAAGCAATCAGGACAGAAATGTCATGCATAGAGTGGACCTGCATCTCTGCCGTATGGATAAAAGTGAATTGTGTCCGCTCTATACATCACTTTTCTATCTGAAGGTGTCTCATCTATTGGATTGCAAAGGTGTATGGAAGATGGTGTAGGTCATCGTTCACAAAGACAAGTGTCCAAGCAGAGGGAGTCTTAAAGCAATCCAAAACACTACGAGGTGGACACACACACGTAAAAGCACACTCACTCACACACATCAATCGCACAGGAACAAATATGCTTTTCAGTCACATTCAAGGAATGAACACAAATGCTTGCTCTCGCACATATAGGAGACTGTTTAAAACACACCAACACACTCCACCGGAATGCCAGTCCCCCTGGCCTCACCCCATCTCTCTTTGGGACACGTGTGTGTTACAACTCGGTCTCAAGCTGAACGACCTACCACCCTTTAAACCCCGTTCTACTTCCTCCTTCCCAACATCAACATAAGCAGGACCCACCCCTGCATAACCATGTCGATTAAAAAAGGCACATTCCATTATTCCAAATGTTTTCGGGTCATTGAATCACCACCTCATGATGTATAATAATGTCAGTAGTCTGCTTCGGAGCACGTCGCTAACCACCAGAGGAGGGGTTAGCTAGCTAGCACGATAGTTGCAGCAGTCAACCAGTTGATTCAAGCTGTGCATTTTTACATTTAGCTGTGATTTGAGTAAGCAGTTTAGCTAGCATAGTAACGTCGCTAGCTCGCTAGCAAGCATAACATAGTCAGTCATCGTTGTCAACAGCCACATAGGTAGGCTTCCTTGACAATTTCCATAGAGAAAAAGGACAAGAATAAGATTAGCTATATTGGATTGCCGCAGGTAGAAAGCGCCCAGTTCTGTCTTAAAAACAGATATTTTTCAGTTCAATAGTTCGTCAAAACAAAAAACTCAAAAGGCCCTACTTTAAGACTTTTCTGACCACTTGATCAATACCATATTTTTATGCAAAAATAGCACTTTTATTTATTTGCTTTTAAATCTTATTTTTTCGGAGCAGGACTTTCTTTGCAAAAACAGCTGTTCAAAATACAATAAAACAACAGAGATTTAAAACCAATCCCTCTCTTTCTCTCTGTACACACCCACGGTTGTATAAATACATATTCAAAAAAATATGACCGTTTTTCTTTGTTCTCCTTGGATTTCTTTACAATTATGGTACAACCTGTAGTCCTCATCTCTGGATCCATCGCATGTTACAAACAGAGAAACCAGCTGTGATCATAAAAGCTACAAGAAGAGAGACAGTACATTAAAACTGAGGACATAATCATTTTGTTCTGGTCACAGAAGGGTGTGGGGTTGGAGGACAGGTGGAGTAGGGGTCTTTCTATCGCTCCCTCCCTCCCCCTTTTCTCTCATTCTAGAGAGAAACTACAGTCTCTCTCATATCCATAGAGTAGTTATCTTTCTGTCGGTTTGTTTTTCCTCAAGAGGTTGGGATACAATCGTTCAGACTAACATTGTGCAATGCTGCTGACATCTACATTCAAAACCAGGGGAATGTGTTTTGATATGGAGGCAGGAATTTGGTTAAAAAACCTAAAATAATAATAAAATACTGCATCCCCACAAACCCATCACCCTTTCTCTACTCCCATACTAACATACAGCAGAAACCATATTGGAAGTTACGATTGCTTGGACTCTCGCTTTCAAAATTAAAGCATAACTTCCTGGTTAACATCCTGGTAACAACCCCTGTTTCCCCTAGCAACGTTTCAGAGTCACATGTCGGAGGTGGAGGATCAAAAGGCCAAAGGGTCAGGGGGATGGGCCACACCACCAGAGGAGAAGAAAGAGGGGAGTACAGGGAAATATAGGTATTCATCATCATCATCATCATCGTCTTCTAAACACTTCTGTACTCCACCTCCCCATCTAAAACAAAGTGCCTCCGTCGCTGCCCACCCCCTGCAGCGACTCGCCGGACGAGCCGCCTGTCTCGGCGCCCTCCAGGGAGTTGGGTTCATAGCCTGGCTCCGCTCCGAGGGCGTCGGCCTCCATCTTGGCATCAGGGAGGAAGGCAGAGTACGCGTCGCCCTCGGCCATGAGCAGCTTCAGCTTGGGGATCCAGCTCTTGCGGACAACGCGGCGGGCGTTGGTGCACATGTCCGCCGCGATGGCGTTCATCTCACTCTCCTTGAAGCTCGTGGCAAAGTTCTGGCTGTAGACTGATGGAGGGGGGGAAGGAGAGAGGGAGGAGAGGAAGGAAGGGAGGGAGGGGAATACAGAGAGAAAAGAGGAAAAGACCAGAGAATTAGGATTGATGAGCCTAATCATAAATCAGCCGCCCATTTGTACTAACAAAAAGGCACTTGTGTTTAAGTGAAACACTCACATTTGACTGCGTGCAACACTCTGTTGTCCAGGGGCTTGCGGCTGGGGTCATTAGTGGAGGAGCGGATTCCTGTTCCACAGCTGTTAGCCAGAGTATTCCTGACAGGGAGAGAGTATAATGATACCTTTATAAACATACAGACATCCATCAACTGTTAACACACACACACACACACACGTCAGACGTATTAAACAGACAGTGGCATGCAGGCACACACACGATACGTCAGACGTATAAACGCACACACACAAACGTCAGACGTATAAACACACACACACAGAGAGGCAAGCATGCACACACATCAGATGTATAAACACACACAGTGGCTGGCAGGCACACAGGCACACACACACACACACACAAACGTCAGACGTATAAACATACACAGACACGTCAGATGTGTGAGAGAGACACACACTAACCTGTCGAAGAAGGCAGCCAGCAGCCTCCTGAGCAACACCTTGTGTCTGGTCCCTGCACTGACATGACAGTTCATCAGCTGGGCTCGAGATATGAACACACACGTACCTGCAGACACACACATTAGTGAGAATCAACAACAAAAACAAACACACAGAACAGTGTTACCATGGACTACTCCAGAACCTACTCCTATTGAGTTTCTACACACACAAACCTGTATATACCCCCCACACACCATCCGTAAAACACACACAGATACGTCCTGTTTACACACACAACATCAAAGAACACACTAAAACACACACTGAAACATAGACCCAAACGCACACATCCTGGGACTGACTCTGCATAATAAACAAACAAGCAGCAGGCCAAACAAATGGGAATACTTGACTGTAGTCCACATGTACAGTCGTGGCCAAAAGTTCAGAATGACACAAACATAAATTTTCACAAAGTCTGCTGCCTCAGTTTGTATGATGGCAATTTGCATATACCTCAGAATGTTATGAAGAGTGATCAGATGAATTGCAAAGTCCCTCTTTGCCATGAAAATGAACTGAATCCCCCAAAAACATTTCCACTGCATTTCAGCCCCGCCACAAAAGGACCAGCTGACATCATGCCAGTGATTCTCTCGTTAACACAGGTGTGAGTGTTGACGAGGACAAGGCTGGAGATCACTCTGTCATGCTGATTGATTTCTAATAACAGACTGGAAGCTTCAAAAGGAGGGTGGGGCTTGGAATCATTTTTCTTCCTCATTCAACCATGGTTACTTGCAAGAAAACACGTGCCGTCATCATTACTTTGCACAAAAAGGGCTTCACAGGCAAGGATATTGCTGCCAGTAAGATTGCACCTAAATCAACCATTTATCGGATCATCAAGAACTTCAAGGAGAGTGGTTCAATTGTTGTGAAGAAGGCTTCGGGGCGCCCAAGAAAGTCCAGCAAGCGCCAGGACCGTCTCCTGAAGTTGATTCAGCTGCGGGATCGGGGCACCACCAGTACAGCGCTTGCTCAGGAATGGCAGCAGGCAGGTGTGAGTGCATCTGCACTAGAGGTCGACCGATTAATCGAAATGGCCGATTAATTAGGGCCGATTTCAAGTTTTCATAACAATCGGAAATCGGTATTTTTGGACACAGATTTTTTGTTGTTGTTGACCTTTATTTAACTAGGCAAGTCAGTTAACTTCTTGCATCTAGGTGTTCCGCTAGCGGAACCCCATTCCGCCAGCGGGACCCCTAGCCAACGGGATCGCATGGCGCGAAATACAAAACCACCTAAAATACCACAATTCAATTTTCGCAAACAATCAACTATTTTACACCATTTTAAAGATAAGACTCGTTAATCTAACCACATTGTCCGATTTCAAAAAGGCTTTACAGCGAAAGAAAAACATTAGATTATGTTAGGAGAGTACATAGACCAAAATAACCACACAGCCATTTTCCAAGCAAGCATATATGTCAATAAAACCCAAAACACAGCTAAATGAAGCACTAACCTTTGATGATCTTCATCAGATGACACTCCTAGGACATTATGTTATACAATACATGTATGTTTTGCTCAATCAAGTTCATATTTATATCCAAAAACAGCTTTTTACATTGGCGCGTGATGTTCAGAAAATGTATTCCCATCGCAAACTACCGGTGAATTTACAAAAATACTCATCATAAACATTGACAAAATACACAACCATTTTTTAAAGAATTATAGATACAGTACTCCTTTATGCAACCGCTGTGTCAGATTTTAAAATAGCTTTACGGAGAAAGCACATTTTTCAATATTCTGAGTACATAGCTCGCCATCACAGCAAGCTATACAGACACCCGCCAAGTTCGGGGCAACCTAAACTCAGAATTAGTATTAGAAATATTGTATTACCTTTGCTGATCTTTGTCAGAATGCACTCCCAGGACTGCTACTTCCACAAGAAATGTTGTTTTTGTTCGAAATAATCCATAGTTATGTCCAAATACCTCTGTTTTGTTTGTGTGTTCAGGTCACTATCCAAAGGGTAAAGCGAGCGCAATTCGAGACACAAAAAGTCAAAATGTTCCATTACCGTACTTAGAAGCATGTCAAACGCTGTTTAAAATCAATTTTTATGGTATTTTTAACGTACAATTGTGATAATATTCCAACCGGACAATAGTGTATTCATTCAAGGAGAAAAATAAAAAACAGCGTGCTCGCGGGAACGCGCATATCCAATCTCTTTGTCCTCAGGCAGACCACTCAGTAACTCTGCTCCTATACTCTGCCCAGAGACAGGAGAAGGCTCAATCCACTTTCTGAAGGCTTTAGACAGCCAATGGAAGCCTTAGAAAGTGCAACGTAACAGCACAGATACTGTAGTTTCGAAAGGGGCAAGAAAGAACTACATTTCTCAGATCCTACACTTCCTGGTTGACTTTTTCTCAGGTTTTTGCCTGCCATATGAGTTCTGTTATACTCACAGACACCATTCAAACAGTTTTAGAAACTTTAGAGTGTTTTCTATCCAAATCTACTAATAATATGCATATTCTCGTTTCTGGGCAAGAGTAGTAACCAGTTTAAATCGGGTACGTTTTTTCATTCGGCCGTGAAAATACTGCCCCCTATCCATATCAGGTTAAGAACACATTCTTATTTTCAATGACGGCCTAGGAACAGTGGGTTAACTGCCTTGTTCAGGGGCAGAACGACAGATTTTTACCTTGTCAGCTCAGGGATTCAATCTTGCAACCTTACGGTTAACTAGTCCAAAGCTCTAACCACCTGCTTTACATTGCACTCCATGAGGAGTCTGCCTGTTACGCGAATGCAGTAAGAAGCCAAGGTAAGTTGCTAGCTAGTATTAAACTTATCTTATAAAAAACTATCAATCAATCATAATCACTAGTTAACTACACATGGTTGATGATATTACTAGTTTATCTAGCCTGTCCTGCGTTGCATACAATCGCTTAGGTACACGTTGCTCCAACCATAAACATCAATGCCTTTCTTAAAATCAATACACAAGTATATATTTTTAAACCTACATATTTAGTTAATAATGCCTGCTAACATGAATTTCTTTTAACTAAGTAAAATGTGTCACTTCTCTTGCAAACAGAGTCAGGGTATATGCAGCAGTTTGGGCCGCCTGGCTCGTTGCGAACTGTGAAGACTATTTCTTCCTAACAAAGACAGCCGACTTCACCAAACGGGGGATGATTTAACAAAAGCGCATTTGTGTAAAAAGCACAATTGTTGCACAATTGTACCTAACCATAAACATCAATGCCTTTCTTAAAATCAATACACAAGTATATATTTTTAAACCTGCATATTTAGCTAAAAGAAATCCAGGTTAGCAGGCAATATTAACCAGGTGAAATTGTGTCATTTTGCGTTCATTGCACACAGAGTCAGGGTATATGCAACAGTTTGGGCCGCCTGGCTCATTGCGAACTAATTTGCCAGAATTTTACGTAATTATGACATAACATTGAAGGTTGTGCAATGTAACAGGAATATTTAGACTTAGGGATGCCACCCGTTAGATAAAATACGGAACGGTTCCGTATTTCACTGACAGGAAAAACGTTTTGTTTTTGAGATGTTAGTTTCCGGATTCGACCATATTAATGACCTAAGGCTCGTATTTCTGTGTGTTATTATGTTATAATTAAGTCTATGATTTGATAGAGCAGTCTGACTGAGCGATGGTAGGCAGCAGCAGGCTCGTAAGCGTTCATTCAAACAGCACTTTTGTGCGTTTGCCAGCAGCCCTTCGCAATGCATTGCGCTGTTTATGACTTCAAGCCTGTCAACTCCCAAGATTAGGCTGGTGTAACCGATGTGAAATGGCTAGCTAGTTAGCCGGGTGCGCGCTAATAGCATTTCAAACATCACTCGCTCCGAGACTTGGAGTAGTTGTTCCCCTTGCTCTGCATGGGTAACGCTGCTTCGAGGGTGGCTGTTGTCGATGTGTTCCTGGTTCGAGCCCAGGTAGGAGCGAGGAGAGGGACGGAAGCTATACTGTTACACTGGCAATACTAAAGTGCCTATAAGAACATCCAATAGTCAAAGGTATATGAAATACAAATCGTATAGAGAGAAATAGTCCTATAATTCCTATAATAACTACAACCTAAAACTTCTTACCTGGGAATAATGAAGACTCATGTTAAAAGGAACCACCAGCTTTCATATGTTCTCATGTTCTGAGCAAGGAACTTAAACGTTAGCTTTCTTACATGGCACATATTGCACTTTTACTTTCTTCTCCAACACTTTGTTTTTGCATTATTTAAACCAAATTGAACATGTTTCATTATTTATTTGAGGCTAAATTGATTTTATTGTTGTATTATATTAAGTTAAAATAAGTGTTCATTCAGTATTGTTGTAATTGTCATTATTACAAAAAATAAAAAGAATAAATAAATAAAAGCAGCCGATTAATCGGTAGTGGCTTTTTTGGGTCCTCCAATAATCGGCATCGGCGTTGAAAAATCATAATCGGTCGACCTCTAATCTGCACGCACAGTGAGGTAAAGACTTTTGGAGGATGGCCTGGTGTCAAGAAGGGCAGCAAAGAAGCCATTTCTCTCCAGGAAAAACATCAGGGACCGACTGATATTCTGCAAAAGGTACAGGGATTGGACTGCTGAGGACTGGGGTAAAGTCATTTTCTCTGATGAATCCCCTTTCCGATTGTTTGGGGCATCCGGAAAAGACAAGGTGAGTGCTACCATCAGTCCTGTGTCATGCCAACAGTAAAGCATCCTGAGACCATTCATATGTGGGGTTGCTTCTCAGCCAAGGGAGTGGGCTCACTCACAATTTTGCCTAAGAACACAGCCAAGAATAAAGAATGGTACCAACACATCTTCCGAGAGCAACTTCTCCCAACCATCCAGGAACAGTTTGGTGACGAACAATGCCTTTTCAGCATGATGGAGCACCTTGGCAAAAGTGATAACTAAGTGGCTCGGGGAACAAAACATCGATATTTTGGGTCCATGGCCAGGAAACTCCCAAGACCTTAATCTCATTGAGTACTTGTGGTCAATCCTCAAGAGGCGGGTGGACAAACAAAAACCCACAAATTCTTACAAACTCCAAGCATTGATTATGCAAGAATGGGCTGCCATCAGTCAGGATGTGGCCCAGAAGTAAATTGACAGCATGCCAGGGCGGATTGACTCCGAAATATTGACTCTTTGCATCAACTTCATGTAATTGTCAATAAAAGCCTTTGACACTTATGAAATGCTTATAATTATACTTCAGTATTCCATAGTAACATCTGACAAAAATATCTAAAGACACTGAAGCAGCAAACTGTGTGGAAATTAATATTTGTGTCATTCTCAAAACTTTTGGCCACAACTGTAGACTGACAGTACACTCCTGGACAAGGTGGCAGTGGAACATAACATAGCCATGCTCCCAGAGAGGCCTTGACTTGGCTAATATTAACCACACTGACACATGCCTCATCTCTTACATACAGTCATCTCACAGTAAGGACCACTCTCAGTGTAGTGTAGAACCAGGCACCGTCCCATTTCACTAGTCATGTAAGGACCACTCTCAGTGTAGTGTAGAACCAGGCCACGTCCCATTTCACTAGTCATGTAAGGACCACTCTCAGTGTAGTGTAGAACCAGGCCACGTCCCATTTCACTAGTCATGTAAGGACCACTCTCAGTGTAGTGCAGAACCAGGCACCGTCCCATTTCACTAGTCATGTAAGGACCACTCTCAGTGTAGTGTAGAACCAGGCACCGTCCCATTTCACTAGTCATGTAAGGACCACTCTCAGTGTAGTGTAGAACCAGGCACCGTCCCATTTCACTAGTCATGTAAGGACCACTCTCAGTGTAGTGCAGAACCAGGCCACGTCCCATTTCACTAGTCATGTAAGGACCACTCTCAGTGTAGTGTAGAACCAGGCCACGTCCCATTTCACTAGTCATGTAAGGACCACTCTCAGTGTAGTGTAGAACCAGGCCACTAGTCATTAAGGACAACTACTACAGTAGACTATACAGTGTGTGTATAGTATACACTAAAGAGTACCAAACATTAAGAACACCTTCCTAATATGGAGTTGCAACCCCCCTTCTGCCCTCAGAACAGCCTCACTTCATTGGGGCATGGACTCTACAAGGTGTCAAAAGTGTTCCACAGGTATGGTGGCCCATGTTGACTCCAATGCTTCCCACAGTTGAGTCAGGTTGGGTGGATGTCCTTTGGGTGGTGGACCATTCTCGATAGACACGGGAAACTGTTGAGCATGAAAAAGCAAGCAGCGTTGCAGTTCTTGACCCAAACCGGTGCGCCTGGCACCTACTACCATACCCTGTTCAAAGACACTTAACATCTTTGGGGTAGGGGGCAGTATTTTCACGTCCGGATGAAAAGCGTGCCCAAAGTAAACTGCCTGCTACTCAGGCCTAGAAGCTAGGATATGCATATTATTAGTAGATTTGGATAGAAAACACTCTGAAGTTTCTAAAACTGTTTGAATGATGTCTGAGTATAACAGAACTCATATGGCAGGCAAAAACCTAACCAGGAAGTGGGAAATCTGAGGTTTGTAGTTTTTCAAGTGATTGCCTATCCAATTTACATTTACATTTGAGTCATTTAGCAGACACTCTTATCCAGAGCGACTTACAGTAGTGAATGTATACATTTCATACATTTCCTAAAAAAAAAAATCTGTGCTGGCCCCCCGTGGGAATCGAAACCACAACCCTGGCGTTGCAAACACCATGCTCTACCAACTGAGCTACAGGGAAGGCTGTGTCTGTTGTGTCATATTGCACTTCCTAAGGCTTCCACTAGATGTCAACAGTCGTTAGAACGTTGCTTCTACTGTGAATGGGGAGAGAATAAGAGTTGTTTCAACCAGGTGTCTGGAAAAATGCCATGAGCTCAGTCACGAGAGCGAGCTGAGGTCCTTTTGATTTCTAAAGACAAAGGAATTGTCCGGTTGGAATATTATTGAAGATTTATGATAAAAACATCCTAAAGATTGATTCTATACATCGTTTGACATGTTTCTACAAACTGTAATGCAACTTTTTTTACTTTTCGTCTGGACTTAGTGCATGCGCCTTTTGCATTTGGAATAGTGAACTGAACGCGCGAACCAAAAAATAGGTATTTGGACATAAATATGGACTTTATCGAAACAAAACAAACATTTATTGTGGAACTGGGATTCCTGGGAGTGTATTCCGATGAAGATCATCAAAGGTAAGTGAATATTTATCATGCCATTTCTGACTTTTGTTGACCCCACAACATGGCGGGTATCTGTATGGCTTGTTTTGGTGGCTGAGCGTTGTACTCAGATTATCGCATGGTGTGCTTTCACCGTAAATCTTTTTTGAAATCTGATACAGCGGTTGCATTAAGGAGAAGTGTATCTATGATCCTATGTGTAATACTTGTATCTTTCATCAAAGTTTATGATGAGTATTTTTGTAAATTGATGTGCTCTCTGCAAAATCACCGGATGTTTTTTAGAGGCAAAACATAACGCGCCAATGTAAACTGAGATTTTTGGATATAAATATGAACTTCATCGAACAAAACATACATGCATTGTGTAACGTGAAGTCCTATGAGTGCCATCTGATGAAGATCAAAGGTTAGTGATTAATTTATTCTCTATTTCTGCTTTTTGTGACTCCTCACTTTGGCTGGAAAATGTCTGTATGTTTTTTTGTGACTAGGCGCTGACCTAACATAATCATATGCTATGCTTTCGCCGTAAAGCCTTTTTGAAATCAAGACACTGTGGCTGGATTAACAAGAAGTTTATCTTTAAAATGGTGTCCCGTGTGGCTCAGTTGGTAGAGCGTGGTGTTTGCAACGCCAGGGTTGTGGGTTCGATTCCCACGGGGGACCAGTACGGAGAATTTTTTTTAATGAAATGTATGCATTCACTACTGTAAGTCGCTCTGGATAAGAGCGTCTGCTAAATGACTAAAATGTAAATGTAAAAAATGTGTATAATACTTGTATGTTTGAGGAATTTTAATTATGAGATTTTTGTTGTTTTCAATTTGGCGCCCTGCAATTTCACTGGCTGTTGTCGAGTGGGACGCTAGCGTCTCACATACCCCAGAGTGGTTAAATATTTTGTCTTGCCCATTCACGCTCTGAATGGCACACACAATCTATGTCTCAAGGATTAAAAATACTTGTTTAACACACACGTAAGAACACACACACACTGACCTGAGACAAGCTCTAGTTTCTCTGCGGGGTCCCCCTCCTCATATAGTTTGGGGTGGCAGCGGTTGCCTATCTGTGTGATGAGCTCAGCGGGGAGAGACGACAGGTCCTGGCGACCGCGCATACGACCCCGGGTCTCTGAGTGGTCTGGCAGGGCCTCCACACGCTCACCAGCTACCAGAGGGAGAAAGACAGGTGTTAGAGCTGTCTGGTCTGACCTTTACATACACACACACACAAGAGAGCGAGGTACCTGCGGCGCCCACGTTGAGCATGCTGTACATGGTGTACATGTTACAGATCTGCCTGTACTGCTCCTCCGTCTGCTCCTCCGTCACCTCCTCCTCTTCCTCCTCGTCATGGTAACTGATAGGAGAGTCACTGGTGTAGGCGCTCATCGTGCCCGGGCTGGCGCCCTCCGATGCCACGTTGCCCATTGAGACCACACTCCCGTTGGACCCGCTGCCGTGACCCCCGACCCCTGATCCTATCCCCGCCCCGCTGGCGCCCATCCCTATGGCCAGTGTCAGCGTCCCCGAGCTCTGGATGGCACTCCCTCGCACGGACTCCTGGGAAAAGCGGGCGGCCTTCCTGGACCCGCCTCCGCATGAGCCCCCTCCACCCCCGTCTCGGCTGCTGCCGCCCTCCCACAAGCGCTTGGCCACAGGGGTGCACACCACCGAGTAGGGCGAGGCTTCTGATTGGTTGCCCTGCTGCTCTGTCTTCACCCGCGACACAAGGGGGAGGGGGGTAAGGCAGGAGGCGGGGCGACTGCCAGTCCCCACGGCAACGGTTTGAGTGACGGGGCTCTGGGGTTCGGAGGGCGGAGCCTCCTCGGCCTGCAGGTCCTGGGAGTCACAGCTGGGCGAGGAAACCTGGAGGAGGAATATGGAGAGAATACATTTATCAATAGTTTATTATGGAAATATAAATACACTGTATATGCAAATACTTGCAATGATTGTGATAAGTGGTTGTTTACACATCTCAGTTGAGTGTACTGTCGCTCTGGAAACGCCTGGTACAGTTCTGATAAACATGTTCAAATGTATAAGGGTTTCTGAACATGTGGTGCCAGACATTTTACCAGAAACATTTTAATTTACCGGACATTTGAGAAATTTACCAGACACATATGCATTTGGTGCATAGCGTGATTAGGGAGTCCACCCACGTTGCTCAGATTGACAGCCATCACATTTAGAATATGGTCATTCATATCAACAGAAAGTCGAGGATGCAACGACGTGCGGTCCTTCTGATGTGCACTTCAAACACATTTACTTTTCTTCAGACAACAAGATGAGTAACCAACAGCAAAATCACTAGCCTATGTCAACCTACTATAGTAGAAAAGTTTAGGCTACCTATTCTATTGGTCAGCTTGTTGAGAATAAATAGCCTATTCCAAACAGACTCTGGGCCAGTTGTGTGCCGATAGAGCCCAAATTCATCAGTAGGCCCAAGCTACATTAAAAAAAAATGTTAAAACGCAATGAGTCTTATGCAACAGATCAGAACGTTTAGCTTAAAATGTCGATAAACTATTATTTCTTCACATTATGAGCGCAGCAATGTGCACAAGGCAGTAGGCTCTGCACGAATGTCCTTTCCATTATGCAATTAGCAGGAAAACACCATTGTTAAAAGGGCACTACACATGCGAGCGGTTTCATGTAAAAGATGAAAATATCCATTATAAATTTAGAACGAGAGGAGATCTAACAGGCTACTTTGAAGCAACGTAAGACATGCCTCAATATGTATTAAAACTTTCAGGTTTCAAACAATGAAGTATATGTTTTCAAAATGCATACTGCCTCCAGCTCATTGCAAAGTGGTGGGCAACGCACTGATGAAGCCTGCCTTCTGTTGCCGTTTTATGCTGCGTTCAAAGCAACTGGGAAATCTCTGACTTCTGACTTCAGTGCGCTCAAGACAACTGGGGAAAAAACAAGCTCTGACTGGGTAAAAAAAAGTTGTGAACAATCATCCAACTCGGAATTCCAACTCAGGAAATCAGGCCTCTTTCCAGAGCTCCGACGTAATAATTTGACCTCGTATTTTAAGATACGGTGCATACAAATATATTGTACACACGTACCAATTTACTTCCACTAAATTATGCAGATTGCCCAATAGATCGATAAGCATGACCAGTCAAATGTATTTCCATTGACCGGTATTTCCATCAATAAATAGGCTAAAAAGCATTATTTCGCAATGGGATTTTCTCTTCTCCCTAGCAGTTGGCCGACATGTTATTTATCTGCATTTTTTTTATATACGGACAAAAGCAAGCTATTACAGGCCAACAGAAACCCTGGTATGTATGTGTGTATCATTCTAAGACCTCTGAATAAAGAGCACAGCATAACGACACAACCTCTGTGATGCAGGACAAGCCTCCCCTTTGAAGGAGGCCTCCTATCCACCTCAACCTTAAAAGAAAACTCCACCCAAAAACAATATTTTGGTCAAATGTTTTGCAGCTGGTATCACATGATGCAAAATGCATCATAAAGTCTGTATTTCTGTATTTTGAAAGATATATATCTTGAAAACTTGATTCCTGACATGCAAAACATTTTGGGACTATATCAACAATAGACTAATGAAACAAATACCAAAATATTGTTTTGGGGTGGAGTTTTCCTTTAAGCATGCTTGGGTTGTTAAAAAGGCTATATAAAACCCATGTATTACCTTGAGGAAGAACTCTGTGCCCTTCTCCATGATCTGCTGGATCTGCAGGAAGCCTGCGGTGTACATGAGGAGGAACTGGTCTCCCACTGTCATGCTGAGGCGGCCTGTGTAGCAGAAGGCCAGGATCTGCTGGAAGCTCTGGGGCTGGACGGCCGGGGGGAGCTCCACCACTGTGGGGGTCTTGGAGCCGCTGCCTCCCCCAGTGCTGAACAGGTCCCGGAAGTAAGAGCTGCTGGCCGCAAGCACGGCACGGTGAGCCTGGAGAAGGAGAGAGGAGTAAGAAGATACTATAGAGTTATGAGTTAAATAAGGAATGTTTCTTTTGTTTGAATGATACATTTATTTTAAAACTGTGTGGTTGATCTTTTGGGAGGTGCAAAATGTCATGATTCTGATAATTGAGGGCGGCTTTGATTCAGTGATTAGATTTTCTCTGTTCTTTTTCTAACATCAAAAAATGTTGACCAATAATGGCAAGTCATGAAGGGTAACAGGATAATAAACTCATAAAAATCAAGCCGTTACCGCCGGGATAGACTGATAGATAAATAATTGGTCTTGCACATCAGAACAAATGTACATTATAGTACACAATCTACGCAATTCACACAGTAATATCCCACCTTGAAGGCGTGTCCCTTGACGACCACGGAGACATCGCAGTAGAGCCCCTGAAGACGCTGCTCGTTCAGACACTCCAAGACGTTGTTGCCAAAGTTAGGAATCGCCATCTGAAGGGTCTGGGCCATGGTGCGCTACGCACACCACCACAGGGTCTGGAGGGAGAGAGATATCAGCAACATATTTTAAAAGAGCCAATTAAATCAGTTACCAATCTTCTGCATGAGGCTGACCCGTTTGTCCCCAACCTAATGAAGCAACAAACAGTAATGCCCTGTACTTAACCTATATCATGGATTCCAACACCATTGGTAACTACACTGAACAAAAATATAAATGTAACATGTAAAGTGTTGGTCCCATGTTTCATGAGCTGAAATAAAAAAATCCCAGGAATGTTCCATACTTATTTCTCTCAAATGTGCATAATTTTTGTATGTCTCTTTTAGTGAGCATTTCTCCTTTGCCAAGATAATCCATTCACATTGACAGGTGTGGCATATCAAGAAGCTGATTAAACAGCATGACCATTACACAGTTGCACCTTGTGCTGGGGACAATAAAAGGCCATTTAAAATGTGCAGTTTTGTCACACAACACAATGCCACAGATGTCTCAAGTTTGGAGGGAGTGGGCAATTGGCATGTTGAATGCAGGAATGTCCACCAGAGCTGTTGCCAGATAATTGAACGTTCATTTCTCTACCATAAGTGGTCTCCAACGTCGTTTCAGAGAATTTAGCAGTACGTCCAACCAGCCTTGCAACCACGTGTAACCACGCCAGCCCAGGACCTCCACATCTGGCTTCTTTACCTGCAGGATTGTCTGAGACCAGCCACTGGGACAGCTGATGAAACTGAGTATTTCTGTGTGTAATAAAGCCATTTTGTGGGGAAAAACTGATTGGGCCTGGCTCCCCAGTGGGTGGGCCAATGCCCTCCAAGGCCCACCCATGGTTGTACCCCTGCCCAGTCATGTGAAATCCATAGATTAGGGCCTAATTTATTTATTTCAATTGACTGATTTCCTTATATAAACTGTAACTCAGTAAAATCTTTGAAATTGTTGAGGTCATATTTTTGTTCACTATAGCAAGTAACATGGTACTAGTGGTGCATGTTACAATCAATCAATGAGAAACCACTAAGGAGGAGGGTCTAATTATCAAGTAATTTAACTATTATTACCATCTCATTTCTAAGTACACCAGGTAAATAGAGGGCTGTAAAATAAAGCCCAACCATAGCACCCATCATAGAGAGAGGAAATCCTATCAGCTCAACTCTGACCTTAACACTAGCGGACAGCACCCTCCAATGGACGAAACATGTTTAGTGATGATACCCATTTGGAAGCAACTGAAGTGAACCTAACGCTTTCATTTGTCATTCAGACAAAGTAAACCATTTTACAGTGCGTTTTGAGCAGAAAGGAGACCCTTAAAATACTATTTTAAAAAGCCTACACACGTCTTATTCTGAAAAGTGAAAGCATATCACTTCTATCTGCTATTTATATAGGCCTAAAACCAATTCAGAGATGTTATTTGATTGTAAAATGTGTGTTTACATCTGTGTAAATGTCCTACTGCTACAGTACTACAATGTGGGTTTGTTTGAATTGCCCATAACCTATTCTCTCAAACATACAACAACCTAAACCTGCAGCCCTCTAATATTTGATAGGCCTATGCTCAAAAGTCCACAGAAATGAAAGGTCTGTCATTCCTCTTGACAACATCATATAGAATGGCGTGTGTGGATGAAGAGGAGGAGACAAAGACAGTGAGCCACTCTGGACTATTAAGATGCACCCTTAAAAGGTTCAGTGTAAGCGCCTCCTCTCCCCTCCCACTATCTCTGAAGCTCAGCACAGACATCCACCTCAGCTGACCCCATAACAACCATAAACAGCACAGACATCCACCTCAGCTGACCCCATAACAACCATAAACAGCACAGACATCCACCTCAGCTAACCCCATAACAACCAGTACAGACATCCACCTCAGCTGACCCCATAACAACCATAAACAGCACAGACATCCACCTCAGCTGACCCCATAACAACCATAAACAGCACAGACATCCACCTCAGCTAACCCCATAACAACCATAAACAGCACAGACATCCACCTCAGCTGACCCCATAACAACCATAAACAGCACAGACATCCACCTCAGCTGACCCCATAACAACCATAAACAGCACAGACATCCACCTCAGCTAACCCCATAACAACCAGTACAGACATCCACCTCAGCTGACCCCATAACAACCATAAACAGCACAGACATCCACCTCAGCTGACCCCATAACAACCATAAACAGCACAGACATCCACCTCAGCTAACCCCATAACAACCATAAACAGCACAGACATCCACCTCAGCTGACCCCATAACAACCATAAACAGCACAGACATCCACCTCAGCTGACCCCATAACAACCATAAACAGCACAGACATCCACTTCAGCTGACCCCATAACAACCATAAACAGCACAGACAACAGAGAAGCAGTACCTTCACATCAACGTTTTAGCTATCAGCTTGTAAGCACTGTCACATATAGCGGTTCCACTGCATGGTGCTGGCTACACCAGCATTGTTGGGGGTTTGATTCCTGCACGGGCAGCGGGCCACCCATACTGAATGTGTCACTGTCAACTAGTCACTTTTCATAAAAGCATCTGATTCGCTAACTGATGCTATAGGCTATTATTGCATCCATTACACATGCATGTTCTAGCATGCATCTATGCACCTACACACGCAGTCACCCACAGTCACCCGCAGTCACCCGCTTATAGACTACACACACACACACACACACACACACACACACAAAAGCTGCCATTGACGAGGTGGATACTATGTGGCAGCATTAACAGACAGACAGTTAGAATCTTCTCACCTAGTGAAACACAAGATTCACAAGAAGTCTGACTAACATATTAAAGGTGAAGTAAGCAGCCCAACATATAAGCCTTGTTTTGGGATCCAGCCAGCTACACTGGTAAAAGAAACACTGTATTTGTCTCCATCCCTCTCTCTCATGCCCTCTCGCAAAAACACAGATGCGCACTCACACACACCAACACAAACAAACACACACACATTCACACACACACACTAAACAATACTGCCTGTTTACAGTTTGGCAGGACACACACACAGAATAGAATAAAGCCTGGGTGTGTTTGCACTGAGAGAGCGACCAAGGAGGGTAGGAGAGGGGCCTGAACAAGGGCTGTGCCCAGCAAAGGGGTCATGTCAGGCACAGCAGCCAGGTTAGAGGGCAGAGGAGGAGAAGTTCAGGTAACCCACATCCTCACATCTCATACCGGGCAGTGGAGTCAGTCACAAAACTAGGTCACACAGTGTCAACATAAGAGCCAGTCTTTTCACAGGAGCCTCAAGAATGTTTTGCCAGCATTTAAAATGCAGCCACAGCTTATGTGATGTTGTGATGGACCAAGGACCAACATATTTGTGATCTTCTAAAAAGTAAAAATATTTTCCAGTTAATCCACACTCCTAGACTATAGTCTGTGAAAATACCATCTGCTAAATTCATTTAGATTGTCTTACAGATTATTAGAGAGGGTTGCATGGGTGGTGGCCAGCAGCATACCACCCTGCATCCCACTGTTGGATTGCCTCTGAGGCTAAGCAAGGTCCTGGTCAGTCCCTGGATGGTCGAAGGAGATCCCAATGCCCCAGGGCAGTGATTGGGGACATTGCCCTGTGTAGTGTGACATTAAGCAGGTGTCCTGACTCTCTGTGGTCACTGAAGATCCCATGGCACTTATTGTAAGAGTATGGGTGTTATGTTAACCCACGGTGTCCTGGATACATTTACAAATTGGTCCTAATCATCACCAGCTTTCAATTGGCACATTCATCCCCATCCTCTCCCCTTTAACAATATCCAGGTCGTTGCTTTAAATTGGAATGTGTTCAGTAAATTTACCTGGTCAAATAAGGGTAAAAAAAATAAGGTGCTGGCACAACTATTTTATAGGCATTTCCTGGTTTCAAACCCCATGTCTACTGTAAGGATATAGCTTACCTGCTATAAATGTTGCCTACACACAATGCAACTATCAATTCAATGTTTACTTTTTTTCTTGAAGGGCTACTGACCATCATTGAAATACATTGTTCATCGTTTCAATGAATTAGAGTAGCATGCTTAAATTGATCACATCGAAAACTGTTCCCGAACCACATTCATTAAATACCAATTAAATTAAACAGTTCAAAGCAAACCTCTTAAGTGATAGCTAGCTGTTACTAGCTACAAATTGTATCTCCCGTGAGTTGCGTTTTGACCAGGATGCAAGATCAAACCGCGGCGATAGCTGTCTGTGTACCGAGGTGACCGCCGCGCCGTGTGCCAGTCTGCCCGCTCGGAGTGCTCCACTGGCACGGGCCGGGGGGCGACAGAGAAGGGCAGTGAATGCAGCAACACGCGATCCAGGAGCGCCACGGCGTTTGCCAGCTGTCAAAAACGTATACGGATATAATAACGAACTTTAATCAGTTTGAAAAGGTTCACATCTTTCGCTTTTAGTCCCGTCTTTCATTGCAATATACGCATCCCATCCGCAGGCCTGTGAATCGGGTGCCTGTCAGGACTAGCTAAGCTAGCTAAACTAGCAAGCTAACATAGCACTGCTAAAATATTTTGGGTTCGCCCCAGCGCACCATTCACCTCATGCACTCAGACAACCGCACAGTATCCGCTGCTTCCGCGATTAACCACGAATTAAAAACAACCGATTGTCACAAACTGTATCGATGAGGTTGACAGTTGTCCCAGGGTGTCAGCTATCGATTCCAAATCGTATTTATTTAAATATTTTTGGGATGGGGAAATGACTCCCACTGCTATACTCCATTTTACCGACATCAACAGGTCATCTCAGGACACGCAGCAGCTGAGGGCGAGCCAGACGGAACCAGTGCGGCACAGAACAGGGGGGTTCCAAGTCGGTAGACAAGACATCTATTTAACCACTTCTCACCAATGTGATAGATGGCCAAAATATTTGTCTGAAACTTACAATTATTTAATAGTTTAGCTCACGTACATTCTTACAATTGACGGTACATAAAAATATTTGATCGTGTACTGTAAAAAGTGTTTGATCTTATGTCTAGGAGAAAGTAGCCACAAAGGCATGTGGGGCTCGGAAGCCGCAAGCCGGTGAGGTGTTTAAAGTTTGTGATGGTGCCATCCTCTTACCAACCCATCCCCCATCGCACACCTTTCCCAAAACAATAGTTTACCCCCACGCAACATTCCGAACCCATCTGATATCTGCCCCAAACCGCTGTGCCAACTAGGGACACCAGTCTAGCCCCGGCGTCATCGTACGACCCCAACAGACATCCTAATTCTCTAGCAGATACTCACCCCCTAGCTGGGAAACTGATGCAAAGCGTTTCAATGGAGGATTCGATAGCCCTCTCCCCGCACTCTCTTGCTACAGACAGCCATTCGTTGTGAGCAATGGCGAGACGCCGATCGCAGAGCTATCGAGGGCGGAACAGTGTCCCAGGGGATTGCGGAGCGCCGAGTTACCGATCGCGCAGAACAGAAAGACAAGCATGACGCGCTCATCATTCAATCGCATGATCGTCTCAAGCGCAGCCTCAATTTGGGGAGACCTATCCCACGGCGTGATGTGTTTGCGCATTGGCACAGCGGCGTGCAGAAACCGCCTCTCTCCCTTCTCTCTGTGCTGTGTGTGAGATGGAGATGGGAAAGTAAGCTGTGTGTGTGTGTGCTTGCGCGTGTGTCTAGACTACATTCATTTAGGTGAACCCAGTGCGTGCAAAGAATAAATAATCATGCCTGCAAATAACGGGGAATCAAATGAAAACATATTTTGCTTAGAGAGAGATGGAGCCCTGTGTTCTACCATTGCATGGCTGAGTTGGACCTGCTTTATAGCCTATGTAGGCTATTTCATGGGGAATATATATTTTTGGCAGTCAATCATATTCAGGCTACCTACACTTTAAAAAGTCACTGGCTAACTCATTCATGAAAATGAGTAGTGGCTACTCAAACATCTCCAACCGTCAGTAGAACTCAAATCATAAAAGTGGTACTAAATCATGTCAATAAGATTTCATATAATTTCATGTTTTTGAGTACTGTTAACAAATATTAAGTTACTGAGTAAAAAACTGTATTTATTTGTGTTCGGCTAATGTAACGTTAATGATTATTTAATATTTTAAAGTCAATCGAACATTTATGAAATAAATGAATCTTAATTGATTCTATTTTGTTTAGCATCTTTACTTAAATGATAAGAGGTCGTCTGCCCTCTTTTAAGGTCCTAACTACTGAATAGTGTCTATTCCAGATGCGTAGGAGTCAAAATAAGAATACTGTCGAAAAAATGTATAAATGTCTTTACTTAAAATAAGAAAGTAGTAGTCAGACACGACATATTTTAGTAAAAAACACTTGATTTATCTGTGTTGTGCTGATATAGAATTATTACGTTTTTGCAAGTTATGTTTTTTGTTGTTGAGTTTAGGATACTTTTACACAATGTTGTATGCATGTTTGAAGAAAGAAAAGAATAGTAATGAAGGTAAATAATTCAGTAGAAGGGACCCTACATGTTTATGTTCAGTACAACAAATAATGTTCAAGTAACTTCAATCGTTATATTTCAGAATACATAATACAATTTAGTGTTAAAAAGTTAATAGAACACAAAACAGTTAAGTATTTAGAACTTAAAAAGATAACAATATGGTTGGTGATGTCACTTTATTACTTTAAGTCTTGAACACTGTAATACTTTGGGTTACTCGAATGGTTCTAGGCAATGGGTTTCCTCAAAGAAATGTAGTTAGCTGAACTAATTACTTTTTACAGTGTGGGACATATGCTTCAGCCTATACCAGCATTTCCCAAACTGTGTGAGTTTCCAAAACTGAGTGAGTTTGCCTCCATTTTCGAATGTAGGCCTATGTATTTTCAGGTCTATATTAACATACAGCGCCAAAACGCATTTATATATGCATTCATACATGTTTGTATGTCTGCACACACACACATATATATATATATATTCATCGTTATGTTCATGCATACATATTTTCATACACATATATGAGCATGGAAGCACACCCTGCAGATAAGCTTACAGTCATCATACATAAACTCAGCAAAAAAAGAAACATCCTCTCACTGTCAACTGTGTTTATTTTCAGCAAACGTAACATGTGTAAATATTTGTATGAACAAAACAAGATTAAACAACTGAGGCATAAACTGAACAAGTTCCACAGACATGTGACTAACAGAAATTGAATAACGTGTCCCTGAACAAAGGGGGGGTCAAAATCCAAAGTAACAGTCAGTATCTGGTGTGGCCACCAGCTGCATTAAGTACTGCAGTGCATCTCCTCCTCATGGACTGCACCAGATTTGCCAGTTCTTGCTGTGAGATGTTACCCCACTCTTCCACCAAGGCACCTGCAAGTTCCCAAACATTTCTGGGGGGAATGGCCCTAGCCTTCACCCTCCGATCCAACAGGTCCCAGACGTGCTCAATGGGATTGAGATCCGGGCTCTTCGCTGGCCATGGCAGAACACTGACATTCCTGTCTTGCAGGAAATTATGCACAGAACGAGCAGTATGGCTGGTGGCATTGTCATGCTGGAGGGTCATGTCAGGAAAAGCCTGCAGGAAGGGTACCACATGAGAGAGGAGGATGTCTTCCCTGTAATGCACAGCGTTGAGATTGCCTGCAATGACAACAAGCTCAGTTCGATGATGCTGTGACACACCGCCCCAGACCATGACGGACCCTCCACCTCCAAATCCATCCCGCTCCAGAGTACAGGCCTCGGTGTAACGCTCATTCCTTCAACGATAAATGCGAATCCAACCAACACCCCTGGTGAAACAAAACCGCGATTCATCAGTGAAGAGCACTTTCTGCCTGTCTAGTATGGTCCAGTGACGGTGGGTTTGTGCCCGTAGGCAACAATGTTGCCAGTGATGTCTGGGGAAAACATGCCTTACAACAGGCCTACAAGCCCTCAATCCAGTCTCTCTCAGCCTATTGCGGACAGTCTGAGCACTGATGGAGGGATTGTGTGTTCCTGGTGTAACTCGGGCAGTTGTTGTTGCCATCCTGTACCTGTCCCGCAGGTGTGATGTTCGGATGTACCGATCCTGTGCAGGTGTTGTTACACATGGACTGCCACTGTGAGGACGATCAGCTGTCCGTCCTGTCTCCCTGTAGTGCTGTCTTAGTACGGACAATGCAATTTATTGTCCTGGCCACATCTGCAGTCCTCATGCCTCCTTGCAGCATGCTTAAGGCACGTTCACGCAGATGAGCAGGGACCCTTGGCATCTTTCTTTTGGTGTTTTTCAGAGTCAGTAGAAAGGCCTCTTTAGTGTCCTAAGTTTTCATAACTGTGACCTTAATTGCCTACCGTCTGTAAGCTGTTAATGTCTAAACAACCGTTCCACAAGTGCATGTTCATTAATTGTTTATGGTTCATTGAACCAGCACGGGAAAGTGTTTAAACCCTTTACAATGAAGATCTGTGAAGTTATTTGGATTTTTACGAGTTATCTTTGAAAGACAGGGTCCTGAAAAAGGGACGTTTCTTTTTTTGCTGAGTTTATTTCATGTGTGAATACACATACAATACACAACACATGAATAACATGGAAGTCTGCATTTAATGCATTTATTAATACATTTCTGAAATGAGTGACTCCATGCAGGAATTTAAGGACGAGACAATATGAGTAGAATGCATGACAGTGAATGGACATGGCACAAAAACTATATGCCATCAATCTGGATATAGCCTACTGTAAACACTGTTGTGGAAATTCTACACAGGGACATTGGAAGTCAATCTTAAATGAATCATTCTTTATTATCAGCGTGCCGGAGAGGTTCCAACCAACTCTATGCACCAAGTACACATGTCAATCAGGTGCTCTACTGGGGCAGTCCTGTTAGTTCTCTTATATACAGACAAGTTATATTTGAATGATTTAGCTTATTCATCATTCATAATTAATTCATCATTAACGTTTGTTTCATTTATGTGACCGACATATACTGGGTCATGCATGTGACAGACCAATACCTCACGAAGCTTCTTCTCTCTAAGCTGAGACCTTGAAACTGAGATATATTTTGTTCTCAAAACAAGGGTCTGGGCGTACTGACAAATTGCAGATACTGAGAGTGAGGATTTGTTAAATCAATCACTTGCATGAACAAAGAAATTGGTTATTAGAAAAGCACAAACATAGAACACAGAAATTGGTTAATAGAAAAGCACAAACATACAATTTTTTTAACACATTCCCTCCTTGTATCACTCAATGTGTGATAATTATCATTATATTTTAAGGTAAGCATTATATGATAGCTTCTATCAAAAGGTTCCATACTTCTATTAAAGTAAGGGAAATCAACACATAAAACCAGAAACTTCATAATTTCAAACCCTTCATTCTGGGTTGTACAATCCTTTTTGTAAAACCATGACTTATTAAGACCTTCGCTTCATACAGTTACACAAATGCTTCATTACACAATTTAATTTATGGATTCTGACAATAGCATTTCAGCTGGAGCTTTTGTCGCGAGTGGCTGTTAACCCCTACGGGATCAGTGTCCCCCCGTGGGACAGTTGAGCTAACGTAGGCTAATGTGATTAGCATGAAGTTGTAAGTAATAAAAGAAATCCGTGGACATAGTGTAATGCCCTGGCCATAGAGAGGGGTTTTTGTTCTTTATTTTGGTTAGGCCAGGGTGTTACATGGGTGGGCGTTCGATGTTTATTTTTCTATGTTGGTTTGTTTCTTTGGTTTGGCCGTGTGTGGCTCTCAATCAGGAACAGCTGTAGATCGTTGTTGCTGATTGAGAGTCATACATAGGCAGCCTGTTTTTCCTTTGGGGTTTGTGGGTGATTATTTTCTGTCTAGGTTTGTGTTAATCCTGACAGGACTGTTTGGCTGTCGTTTCTTTTCGTGTTTTGTTTGTAGTGTTCATTCGTTTATTAAAATCCTTTATGATGAACACATCCTCTGCTGCACCTTGGTCTCATTGCGACGACGGTCGTTACACATAGACATATCTGATATTGGCAGAAAGCTTAAAGTCTTGTTAATCTAACTGCACTGTCCAATTTACAGTACCTATTACAGTGAAAGAATATCATGCTATTGTTTGAGGACAATGCACAAATTTGAACATGAAAATATATTAATAAACTATTTAGGCACATTTGGGCAGTCTTGATACAACATTTTGAACAGAAATGCAGTGGTTCATTGGATCAGTCTCAAACTTTGCACATACACTAATGCCATCTAGTGAACAAAATTTGAATTGCACCTGGGCTGGAATAATACATCATGGCCTTTCTCTTGCATTTCAAAGATGATGGTACAAAAAATACAAAAGAACAGTTGTTTTTTTCTTTGTATTATCTTTTACCAGATCTATTGTGTTATATTCTACTACATTCCTTTCCCATTTCCATAAACTTAAGTGTTTCCTTTCAAATGATACCAAGAATATGCATATCCTTGCTTCAGGGTCTGAGCTACAGGCAGTTACATTTGGGTATGTCATTTTAGGCAGAAATTGAGGTTAAACAACAGGTCTACACCTAAGGTCTACACCTGTTGTTTTCGGCGCACGTGACAAATAAACTTTGATTTCATTTGATTAGGTTTCATATTTTGAATAGTTTATGTCCCAGGGACAGTATGTCAATGCAACAGGTCAAAAAGATTAAGATTACAGAGAGGGGCTCTGAGATTGTTTACTTTAGAAGGTGCCTATTCAGCTTTACGGGACACCTTATCATCTGATGTGTCTGAAGTATAATTCTGTATACGCATGGGTTTATCAAGACTTCCTGCCCATAATTCTGTAATCTCGATTAAGATTAAGAATATTTAGGACTGATCAATTTTTAGGACTGATTAAGATCTGCAAACTAAGAACATGTTTATTTTCTTTCTTCCAGGACTTTCAAGGTTTTTTTTACATGTTTATCAATGATTCTGTATCTCTCCCTTTGAAATGCTTTCTGAGGCAGGTGCCTTGGGAGTTAGTATAATGGTTCCCGAAGTGAGCTGTTGAAGGAGCCCCAAATTAAGTAAGGCTTGGCCATTTTGTTTGTTTTTATCTGTTATGAATGTTTGTTAATGCTGTAAAATACTGATTTATTGTTTGGGGTCTTTTTATTTTGGTTTGAGTGGGTTTTTCACAGGTTAGAAATTATGCACCTTAAAGGGCACACAAATGAAATGTTCTGAAGTATCTACTGTCCGAGTTTTGGTTGCACACATGTAAATTCTCTTGATAAGAAATGTAAATTAAAACCCAATGTAAACCTGATACACAAAATGTTTTACATTTTTGAAATATCTTTAAATAATCTTTGAGGTACAGGGAAAAAAACAATCACATAATGGGGTTGAATGACCTCTGACCTCTGTTTTGACTTTCTGGTGAGGCCTGATCACCCTCACTAAAAAGACTAGAGACATTGGTTGAGATTTAAATGGGCTATGTAAACACTAATAATTAGAAGAAGTTTATAATTTAGCAATAGTCCTATGTGTGATTTGAACCACAAGAAGGAGAGAGAGAGAGTGCTGCCCCTGAATGAGGGACACCTGTCTCTAGTCTATTTTACTATTTATTGAATTACCTTATGGGGTACAATTAAGTTAAGATGGAGTCATCAAGGGTTGTAATTCTAATTGTATTTGTTATTTTGATTTAACAGGCAGCGTTGTTTTTTTTTCATCCACTTTGAACATGTGCCATTGGGAGGACGAACAGAAACACCAGAAGAATGAGTCCCCAGAGGTATCAGGTTGATTGTGGAGGTCTGCACACTGCGAAATATCTATCACTTTAGACTAGAAATGCAATGAAATACTGATCTGTCATTAATAACCTGAACAGATCTGAGCACACAAGATGTGTGGAAGCAATAGGTATTTCACATCTGTGCAGATGAAAGGAAGGAGAAAATGAGAGGAAGCCACTTTAGTCTATTGGGATGCATTACATCTCCCTCTACTCATCCATACAGAGATAAAGATATCCAATACACAAATCACTAACCAGAGCAATGAAATAAACAATATACTGTGGAGATAGGCAGAGCAGTGCAGAATCTTGGTAGAGGATAGTTATGATGACAATGGTGGAGCTGACAACAAAGTTGATAATGATTTAGTTACTGTCGACTTGGAAAAAATAGTTTCAAAAGGGTTCTTTGCGGAGGGATAGGGTTCTACCAAGATGTCACGACTTCCGCCGAAGTCGGTTTCTCTCCTTGTTTGGGTGGCACATGGTGGTCGGCGTCGCCGGTCTTCTAGACATCATCGATCCACTTTTCATGCGCAGGGAGACCGGAGGAGGTTCCAGCTCGTGCACCATCTGTGGCCGCAGAGGTCACACTGCCGGTCGGTGCCGGGTTGGTTCCTCTGGGGATCGAGGCAGCAGGCAGGGCGCTCTGGCGTCACCCCAGGTGAGCTGGCACCATTCTCACCCAGAGCCCTCTGTTGCACATATGTTTTTGTATGTTACTTTTTCTGAGTTTTCCCCGCATTCCCAGCATAAGGCGCTCATCGATTCAGGCGCGGCTGGGAATTTTATAGACAGATCGTTCGCCCTTAGTTTAGGGATCCCCATTGTTCCCGTGGCTGAGCCCTTCCCCGTTCACGCCTTAGACAGTCGACCATTAGGCTCAGGGTTGATTAGGGAGGCCACCGCTCCTCTGGGTATGGTGACGCAGGGGGGTCACAAGGAGAGAATTAGTCTCTTCCTCATTGACTCTCCAGCATTTCCCGTGGTGCTAGGCCTACCCTGGTTAGCTTGTCATGACCCCACTGTTTCTTGGCAACGGAGGGCTCGGGGAGGTGTTTAGGGGTTTCCGTTGGTGCTACTACGGTGGAAAGTCCAGACCAGGTCTCCACAGTGCGCATTCCCCCAGAATATGCCGATTTGGCTCTCGCCTGACTCAATTACCACCACATCGACGGGGCGATTGTGCGATAGATCTCCTGATAGACGCTGCACTTCCCAAGAGTCACGTGTATCCCCTCTCACAGGCGGAGACGGAGGCTATGGAAACATATGTCTCCGAATCCCTGCGTCAGGGGTACATTCGGTCCTCTACTTCACCCGCCTCCTCGAGTTTCTTTTTTTGTGAAGAAGAAGGAGGGAGGTCTGCGCCCATGTATTGACTATCGAGGCCTGAACCAGATCACTGTGAGGTATAGTTACTTCACCAAACTAGATCTCAGGAGCGCTTACAACCTGGTGCGTATCCGGGAGGGAGACGAGTGGAAGATGGCTTTTAGTACCACCTCAGGGCACTATGAGTACCTCGTCATGCCGTACGGGTTGATGAATGCGCCATCAGTCTTCCAAGCCTTTGTAGACAAGATTTTCAGGGACCTGCACGGGCAGGGTGTAGCGGTGTATATTGATGACATTCTGATATACTCCGCTACACGCGCCAAGCATGTGTCCCTGGTGCTCAGGGTGCTTGGACGCCTGTTGGAGCATGACCTGTACGTCAAGGCTGAGAAATGCCTGTTCTTCCAGCAATCCGTCTCCTTCCTAGGGTACCGCATTTCCACTTCAGGGGTGGAGATGGAGAGTGACCGCATTTCAGCCGGGCGTAATTGGCCGACTCCCACTACGGTAAAGGAGGTGCAACGGTTCTTAGGGTTTGCCAACTACTACCGGAGGTTTATCCGGGGTTTTGGTCAGGTAGCGGCTCTCATTACCTCACTACAGAAGGGGGACCCGGTACGTTTGCAGTGGTCGACTGAGGCAGACAGGGCTTTTGGTCACCTGAGGGCTCTGTTTACCTCGGCTCCCGTGCTGGCCCATACCGATCCCTCTTTGGCGTTCATAGTGGAGGTGGACGCGTCCGAGGCTGGGATAGGAGCTGTGCTCTCTCAGAGCTCGGGTACGCCACCGAAGCTCCGCCCCTGTGCCTTCTTCTCGAGGAAGCTCAGCCTGGCGGAGTGAAACTATGACGTGGGGGACCGGGAGCTGTTGGCTGTCGTCAAGGCCTTGAAGGCGTGGAGACATTGGCTTGAGGGGGCTAAACACCCTTTTCTCATCTGGACTGACCACCGCAATCTGGAGTACATCCGGGCAGCAAGGAGACTGAACCCTTGTCAGGCAAGGTGGGCCATGTTTTTCACATGTTTTGTTTTCACCCTGTCCTACAGACCAGGCTCCCAGAACGCGAAATCAGAGTTGGAGTTGGACGCGGACATTGAGCAGGCGTTGCGTGCAGAGCCCGCTCCCATCCGGTGTCCCGCTGGGCGTCTGTCCGTCCCTTCTGCTGTCCATGACTGGTTGATCTATTGGGCCCACACGTCACCCTCCTTTGGTCATCCTGGGATTGGTCGAACTGTGCGCTGTTTGAGCGGAAGGTACTGGTGGCCTACCTTGGCTAAGGATGTGAGGGTTTATGTTTCCTCCTGCTCGGTGTGTGCCCAGTGTAAGGCTCATAGGCACCTGCCCAGAGGGAAGCTACACCCCTTACCTGTTCCACAACGGCCGTGGTTGCACCTGTCGGTGGATTTCCTTACCGATCTCCCCCCTCACAGGGTAACACCGCGATCCTGGTCGTTGTGGATCGGTTCTCTAAGTCCTGCCGTCTCCTCCCTCTGCCCAGTCTCCCTACGGCCCTACAGAATGCGGAGGCCTTGTTTACGCACGTCTTCCGGCACTACGGGGTGCCTGAGGATATAGTGTCTGATCGAGGTCCCCAGTTGACGTCGAGGGTCTGGAGGGCATTCATGGAACGTCTGAGGGTCTCGATCAGTTTCACCCCGAGAGTAATGGGCAGGTGGAGAGAGTAAACCAGGATGTGGGCAGGTTTCTGTGGTCTTATTGCCAGGACTGGCCGGGGGAGTGGGCGGCGTTCGTGACCTGGGCCGAGATGGCACAGAACTCACTTCGCCACTCCTCCACTAACCTCTCCCCCTTCTAGTGCGTACTGGGGTACCAGCCGGTTCTGGTGCCTTGGCATCAGGTGCTGGGTTCCGGTCAAGGATGTGTTGGACCCTTCAATGCTGCAGGAGTTCCACCGTCTCCGTCCGGATCGCCCTGCGCCTCGCGCTCCGGGTCGTCCCCGAGGCCGGTGTCGGCGCGCTGCTGGATCCGTGCGTCAAGGGGGGGTACTGTCACGACTTCCGCTGAAGTCGGTTCCTCTCCTTGTTCGGGCGGCGCTCGGCGGTCAGCGTGGCCGGTCTTCTAGCCATCATCGATCCACTTTTAATTTTTCATTTGTTTTGTCTTGTCTTCTCACACACCTGGTCTCAATTTCCCTCATTACATGTTGTGTATTTAACTCTCTGTTCCCCCATGTCTTTGTGCGGAATTGTTTATTGTAAGTGCATGTGCACATTTTCGCTGTTGCGCGACGGGTTTTGTACCCATTTGTTTGTGATTCTGGTTACCGGTGGTTTTATGAATAAAACTGCTCCGTTGATTAAGTTTTGCTCTTCTGTGCCTGACTTCCCTGCCGCCAGTTACGCACTCCCTTACACAAGAACCGTGTTGATCAAAATAGCTGTTTTTGGAAGACAATTGTTTGTAAAGCAAAGAGTTCTACCTTGAATCTTTAACATCCTAAGAACTGTTTTTGGAACAAAGGGTTCTTTGATGATTATTTGGAAGGCAAGAAGGATTATTTGGAAGACAAGAAGGGTTCTACATAGAAACATATAATATTTCCCAGCTTGCTCTCTTGCAGGGAGATGTCAGAAATAGTTGTTTTAATGTGATATCTGTGTTTTTGCATGTACACTGCACAAAAATATAAAAGCATCATGCAACAATTTCAAAGATTTTACTGAGTTACAGTACATATAAGGACATCACTCAATTAAAATAAATGCATTATGCCTTAATCTATGGATTTCACATGACTGGGAATACAGATACAGTGGGGGAAAAAAGTATTTGATCCCCTGCTGATTTTGTACGTTTGCCCACTAACAAAGAAATTATCAGTCTATAATTTTAATAGTATGTTTATTTGAACAGTGAGAGACAGAATAACAACAACAAAATCCAGAACAACGCATGTCAAAATGTTATAAAATGATTTGCATTTTAATGAGGGAAATAAGTATTTGACACCTCTGCAAAACATGACTTAGTACTTGGTGGCAAAACCCTTGTTGGCAATCACAGAGGTCAGACGTTTTTTGTAGTTGGCCACCAGGTTTGCACACATCTCAGGAGGGATTTTGTCCCACTCCCCTTTGCAGATCTTCTCCAAGTCATTAAGGTTTCGAGGCTGACGTTTGGCAACTCGAACCTTCAGCTCCCTCCACAGATTTTCTATGGGATTAAGGTCTGGCGACTGGCTAGGCCATTCCAGGACCTTAATGTGCTTCTTCTTGAGCCACTCCTTTGTTGCCTTGGCCGTGTGTTTTGGGTCATTGTCATGCTGGAATACCCATCCACGACCCATTTTCAATGCCCTGGCTGAGGGAAGGAGGGTCTCACCCAAGATTTGACGGTACATGGCCCCGTCCATCGTCCCTTTGATGCGGTGAAGTTGTCCTGTCCCCTTAGCAGAAAAACACCCCTAAAGCATAATGTTTCCACCTCCATGTTTGACGGTGGAGATGGTGTTCTTGGGGTCATAGGCAGCATTCCTCCTCCTCCAAACACGGCGAGTTGAGTTGATGTCAAAGAGCTCCATTTTGGTCTCATCTGACCACAACACTTTCACCAGTTGTCCTCTGAGTCATTCAGATGTTCATTGGCAAACTTCAGACGGGCATGTATATGTATTTTTGAGCAGGGGGACCTTGCGGGCGCTGCAGGATTTCAGTCCTTCACGGCGTAGTGTGTTACCAATTGTTTTCTTGGTGACTATGGTCCCAGCTGCCTTGAGATCATTGACAAGATCCTCCCGTGTAGTTCTGGGCTGATTCCTCACCATTCTCATGATCATTGCAACTCCACGAGGTGAGATTTTGCATGGAGCCCCAGGCCGATGGAGATTGACAGTTCTTTTGTGTTTCTTCCATTTGCGAATAATCACACCAAATGTTGTCACCTTCTCACCAAGCTGCTTGGCAATGGTCTTGTAGCCCATTCCAGCCTTGTGTAGGTCTACAATCTTGTCCCTGACATCCTTGGAGAGCTCTTTGGTCTTGGCTATGGTGGAGAGTTTGGAATCTGATTGGTTGATTGCCTCTGTGGACAGGTCTCTTTTTTGCAGGTAACAAGCTGCGGTTAGGAGCACTCCCTTTAAGAGTGTGCTCCTAATCTCAGCTTGTTACCTGTATAAAAGACACCTGGGAGCCAGAAATCTTTCTGATTGAGAGAGGGTGAAATACTTATTTCCCTCATTAAAATGCAAATCAATATATAACATTTCTGACATGCGTTTTTCTGGATATTTTTGTTGTTATTCTGTCTCTCACTGTTCAAATAAACCTACCATTTAAATTATAGACTGATCCTTTCTTTGTCAGTGGGCAAACGTACAAAATCAGCAGGGGATCAAATACTTTTTCCCCCACTGTATGCATCGGTTAGTCACAAATACCTTTCAAATAAGCTAGGGGATTGGATCAGAAAACCAGCCAGTATCTGGTGCAACCACCATTTAACTCATGCAGCGCGACACATGTCCATCGCATAAAGTTGATCAGGCTGTTGATTGTGGCCTGTGGAATGTTGTCCCGCTCCTCTTCAATGGCTGTGCGAAGTTGCAGGATATTGGCGGGAACTGGAACATACTCTAGTACACGTTGATCTAGAGCATCCAAAACATACTCAATGGGTGACATGTCTGACTGTGCAGGCCATGAAAGAAAGCATACAGATCCTTGCGACATTTGACCGTACATTATCACGCTGAAACATGAGATGATGGCACCTGATGAATGGCACGACAATGGGTCTCAGGATCTCATCACAGTATCTCTGTGCATTCAAATTGCCATTGATAAAATGCAATTGTGTTCGTCGTCTGTAGCTTATGCCTGCCCGTACCATAACCCCACCGCCTCCATGAAGAACTCCGTTCACAAGGTTGACATCAGCAAATCACTCGCCCACAAGGCACCATACACACTGTCTGCCATCTGCCCGGTATAGTTGAAACCGGGATTCATACGTGAAGAGCATACTTCTCCAACATGCCAGTGGCCATCGAAGGTGAGAATTTGCCCATTGAAGTCAGTTACGATGCCGAACTGCAGTCAGGTCAAGACCCTGGTAAGGACGACGAGCACGCAAATGAGCTTCCCTGAGATGGTTTGAGACAAAATTCTTCTACTGTGCAAAACCACAGTTTCATCAGCTGTCCAAATGGCTGGTCACAGACAATCTCCATGGTGAAGAAGCCCGATGTGTAGTGTCACACCAGCCTTCGCTTTGGCTCCCCCTCCTGTCCAGCTCAGGCTTTCGACGTCAGCCGCCTTCGAGCTGCTGCCAAACCTACTGCTGGCAAACGCCCTTCACTCATCAACCCCGGACATGTCTCATCATCATTACACACAACTGGTTTCAATCCCCACTCTATCACTGTATATATACTCCCTCTGCCATTTGTCTTTGTCTGTCATTGTAAATGTTACTTGTTTTCCTGCGAGGAATCTCTCCTACTATTTCCTGAGTACTTTATATTTTTCACTTTGAGTTCGCTCTGTGCCTTTTTGTTTATGAAGATATTTTGAGCACAACAGTGTTTGGGTTTTGTTCCTCTTTGATCAATGGTGCTTAAATAAATTCAGTAGTTCTAAACCTGCGACTGCTGGCAACAGCTCTGGTGGACATTCCTGTAGTCAGCAGGCCAACTGCACGCTCCCTCAAAACTTGAGACATCTGTGGTCTTGTATTGTGTGACAAAACTGCACGTTTTAGAGTGACCTTTTGTTGTCCGCAGCACAAGGTGCACCTGTGTAATGATCATGCTGTTTAATCAGACAGGGAGATGCTGCTGGATGCGCAGCCTGCTGGGCATTGTGCCCTCCTCTCCCCTGTCACCAGCCCCTTGGCACGTCAGTTGGCAACATGTTGTGACTCTGTCCCGGCAACAGTGTCATAGCGTTGGTCCTCAGCCACGGCGGTCTGAGCCAATCAGAGCACTTACGATGCCAGATTACACGAGAGCCAGCCAATTGGGAGGCTGGGTGAACTCAGTCTCTTCCCTCCCAGATGTGAATTCCTTCAAACCCTCCAGACATACACACACACACTCTAACAGATATTCTTGCTGACATATGCAGACATTTTGAGAATAACTGTCTCTTCCTCTGTATTCATGGGGACCTTCCCTGAATGCAGCCAGCTAATATTTCCAGTTGATTTCCTGCTGGTGAGCATCTGCATAAAGACCAGTAACCATTGCCACACATGATTGGCCTTTCACATGGGAAATGTACCAGCACACAGTCAGATGCACCACAGTCTTGTGGCGTCCTCTAGTGGGCAACAATGGTGTTACAGTGATGAAACAAGGTGCATGACAGCAAAGGGGGAAATAAGATATTGTATTTAATTAACACAAGCTGTCTCCAATCTGGTTGTGCGTGTGTGTGTGTGTGTGTGTGTGTGTGTGTGTGTGTGTGTGTGTGTGTGTGTGTGTTTTGGTGGGGTGGGGGGGGGGGGGGTCACTTAAACCAGGGGAGGCTGATCTACAAATAGTATTCCCTGCCAAATAATAGACTTTGTGTGATTAAGATTCACAGAGATACGCCTCCCCTGGCTAAGGTGAATCCCCCCCACCAAATACACACACACAACAAGACTGTGGTTGATTGATTGATTGGAGAAAGCTTGTATCAATTAAATAACTTTTCCTAGGATTTTCTACCAGCAGCAAACCTAGTGTATCATGCTGGAAATACAAGTAAAAAGTGCCAGAAAAACAACAACCAAAAAGCATGGTCCTACTTATGGGGTCTTTTAATGTTGTTCTCTATATGTATTTATGTCAAATCACATATGAAACATGATTTATATTCTTACTAATGGTATATACTTTTTAACATAATTTAAAAACGATAAACGACAAATAACACTCAAGAGGGAGGACAAAGTAGGTTGTTTGAAATAATGTTTTATTATCAGCAGATAATTCAGCAATAACTGGTGTCTAAACACTTCATCATAGAGAGTAATGGTATGCTTTATTTAATAGTGGTTAAACATCCATTTTTATCTCTGCTCAAAAATTCTATAATGCATTAACAAGAGATGAGAGCAAGTATTTGAGAGCAAGAGATGAGAGCAGACATTGTCTGTCTTTGTGGGGAATAAAAACAAGAACAATTCCCTGTCATCAAACCTGCAACAGGAAACTGTAAGTAATTAAATCTATGCAATGTTGTAAAGAAACGTGTTGTGATTGTATAAGAAAAGGTTGAAATAAATGGTTTTCTTTCCAGTTGAACTCCTAGGGTTCTGTCATATGGAAGTGTCCTGAAGTCATCATTTTGTCTGAAAAAAAAGAAAAGAAAAATATAATTAAGTATAAGTTGTTGTGAAAACCTTGTAATGCTTGTTTTATATTCAAAATGTAACTGTGGCTTAACCAGCAATAAAATGCGAGTAAGTGTGATAATGAGGTTGCAGTGACATACAAAATACAAAAAAACTAAAACATATAGCCTCTGGGTAGACCAATCTGATTTATATTGAGCATGAAGATAATCTGAATACCCTGTGTGTGGGATGACATTCGATGTCTGAAACTCAACAGGTGCTTCAATAGGTCATCAAAGCAGTAAAGACACACTGGGATATAAGAATGCATTCTTATATTTATTGTTTTACGCTAATCGCACAAACATATATTTGCACTTCAAAGCCAGGCAGTGAAAACCTGTGAGGTGGTTATATCCTCCCTCTCACCTTGACCAGAGTGACTGTGATGCTGTAGAGGAGGGAGATGAGGAAGAGGACCAGGAAGATGCAGGCCATGTTCCAGTTCTCCTCTGCAGTATCCGCCAGAATGGGATCAGACCTGTTCTCGTCAAAGAAGACACCCTCCACCCCAAGGAGCTCTACTCAAAAGGAAAAAATGAGATTTTCATTGAGAAAGTGTTGCAGAAACAGGCTAGCTTGGAATCCAAACTGTAATGCTCTATTACAATGGTGAAAGAGGCTAGAAAGAGGCTAGCACCAGGAAAATGTCCTTGTATCAGAATTGAGTGAACTGACAGACAGACACCTGGTTTGGATATGTTCAGGGCCAGAGTCTGGGTTGTGTGGGTCACCCTGCAGGTGTAAACAGCCCCCGGTGTCCAGTCCTGGTGTGCCAGGCTCAGGTGGCTCCTGATGCCAAACTTTCCTCCTGGTGCCCTGTAGGTGGTGCTAGTGTTGTTGTTCCACAGCTCTGTGACGTTGTCCAGTAGCCAGGTGATGTTGATGTCCGAAGGGCTGAAGCCAAGCACCAGGCAGACGAGCTCACTGGGACCCTGGAGCAGGGTTGCTGTTGATGCAGAGGGGGTCACTGAGCCTGGAGAGAGAGAGATAGTGAGAGTCATGGAAGGAGAGACTGGAGTGGATGAGACTGGGGAGAGAGGGGGATGTATGACTGAGAGTCTGGAAGAGAAACTGGGAGGATTCTTTTGAATCATCCAAGACCTCAGAAGAACAATTGAAGACCGCCACAAGTCTGGTTCATCCTTGGGAGCAATTGCCAAACGCCTGAAGGTACCATGTTCAGCTGTACAAACAATAGTACGCAAGTATAAACACCATGGGACCACACAGCCATCATACCGCTCAGGAATGAGATGCGTTCTGTCTCCTAGAGATGAACGTACTTTGGTGCGAAAAGTGCAAATCAATCCCAGAGCAATAGCAAAGGACCTTGTGAAGATGCTGGAGGAAACAGGTACAAAAGTATCTATATCCACAGTAAAACGAGTCCTTAACATAATCTGAAAGGCCGCTCAGCAAGGAAGAAGCCACTGCTCCAAAACCGGCATAAAAAAGCCAGACTACGGTTTGCAACTGCACATGGGGACAAAGATCGTACTTTTTAGAGAAATGTAGTCTGGTCTGGTGAAACATAAATAGAACTTCTTGGCCATAATGACCATCGTAATGTTTGGAGGAAAAAGGAGGAGGCTTGCAAGCAGAAGAACACCATCCCAACCGTGAGGCACGGGGATGGCAGCATCATGTTGTGGGGGTGCTTTGCTGCAGGTGGGACTGTGGCACTTCACAAAATAGATGGCATCATGAGGTAGAAAAATTATGTGGATATATTGAAGCAACATCTCAAGACATCAGTCAGGAAGTTAAAGCTCGGTCGCAAATGGGTCTTCCAAATGGACAATGACCCCAAGCATACTTCCAAAGTTGTGGCAAAATGGCTTAAGGACAACAAAGTCAAGGTATTGGAGTGGCCATCACAAAGCCAATCCTATAGAAAATTTGTGGGCAGAGCTGAAAAAGCATGTGCGAGCAAGGAGGCCTACAAACCTGACTCCGTAACTCCAGCTCTGTCAGGAGGAATGTGCCAAAATTCACCCAACTTATTGTGTGAAGCTTGTGGAAGGCTACCCGGAACGTTTGACCCACCTTAAACAATTTAAAGGCAATCCTACCGAATACTAATTGAGAGTATGTAAACTTCTGACCCACTGGGAATGTGATGAAAGAAATAAAAGCTGAAACAAATCATTCACTCTACTATTATTCTGACATTTCACATTCTTAAAATAAAGTGGTGATCCTAACTGACCTAAGACAGGGAATTTTTACTAGGACTAAATGTCAGTAATTGTGAAAAACTGAACTTAAATGTATTTGGCTAAGGTGTATATAAATGTCCAACTTCAACTGTATTTTGTAGCTACAGTATATCTACTTTTTTGAGATCCTTGTCGACTGTAAATCTGGAATCCGCTCCTTTGCTGCAAGCAACACAGATTATTATTGGTAGTGGTGTTGTGTCATTGACACTAGGGTTTGCATTTGCAATGTTTCTGTCCTGTCTAGACTGTTCGTTCAGTCCCAAAACTTCGGAACCTTTGAGTTGAAAACTTGCTGAGAAGAAAGGCTATATCGGTACGTTATTTTAACAACTCAAATCAAATAGATTCATTTTTACATGTTTACACTTATGAGTTATAATTAATATCTTCTTGTATTGTTTTGCTTGTGAGAACAATTAGCAAATTACAGTACTAGCTAGCATAACAATATAGCTTGGCTAGCTGGGTTAGCCAGCTCGATAAACTTAACCAGCGAGCCAATACGATTTTAGTTAGCAAATCCAACAGGATTGATAATTTGACTAATTTAGCAATATACTGAGTAAATGTTATTCTGAGGTGTTTATAAAAATATTAATATAGGGAATGGTCTGTCAATTCTAAATGCATCTCAAGAGTGGTCTGCTGACCTAGCCTTCATTTCTGTCATGATGACATTATTTTTGACAAAGTGTTTGGGCATTGAATAGCCTATCTTTAGACCTACTGCAGGGCATGAAAGAGAGAGCTCAAAATAGACATGGGATGCACAAAATGGGCATTGTGCACTACAATTAAAATATATTGGGAGACACACTAACCGCATATCTCTGGTATTGTTCTCATCTAAACTCTCCAAGTCTTTAGACAACATCAACCAACCATCAACCAACATTATTTATCAGTACATGTTATTACAATCTAATTCATGCCACTGTTCAAATCAACAGTCCACTCACCAAATACATTCTCTATTGTGTGGGTGATAGGTCTCTCGGAGGACTCGTGTCTGACAGCACATGAGTAATTGGAGTTCTGATCCCACTCGGACCTGGGCACGATGAGTCTACTGTTCATGGAGTAGGTGCTGCTCCCTGCATAAAGGACTGATGGGATACTGGAGTAGCGCGAAAAAGGTAGACGACTGCCGGCCTTCTCCCAATTCACTATTACATCAGAGGGGAAGAACCCAGACACCAAGCAAAGCAGTGTGGCATTATTTGACCCCCATAGATCAGAATCTGATGGTCTCACTATCTTTATAGAGGGTGGCTTGGGATCTGGAGGAACAAAACAAATGAAAAGTTAGTTGATTTTGGGCCTATTCAACAAAATGTAACAGAAATATATTGTTTATTAATATGTCAGAAAAGGCACCAACATAATAGCATTATTGTCAAAATCAGCATTCTGGGTTATGTGTACCAATTGAGTGTTCAATTAGCCTACCTCTGCATTTGGTGATATGCTCCACCTGGGCTTGGCTGGAGCAGCGGTGCTTCACCTCACAAGACACAAGTTTGTGTGCATGCCAATCCCTCGCAGACACATTAAACATGATCTGCTCAGTCTGTGTCCCATTGGAATGGTCCTTTGGGGCCCGTGTGACCCCACCTTGAGAAGCCACAAACCCATCCACCTTCCAGCTGACAGAAAAGTCCCCAAGGCTGGGACCCACCAGCAGGCAGGTGACAGGCACCTGTCCACCTGTCCTGAGCTCCTGAAGAGTGGGTCCCTGTAGGTACACCCCCACTTTCTGAGACGATATTGGAGTCACTGAGAGGAAAGGGAAGAATGCCTATATTACTAAATGATGTTCAGGCTACAGGTCTATATCACTGCTCAAGGATAGAATATGTCATAATACCAAAAACTACCTGCACAAATATTGATGCTCTTTCCGACAGTTTTCTGAAGATCCTCTTTCTGAAGATCTTTGTCTATGACCTCACAGGTGAAGTCCTTCCCCTGGTTCCACTCCTGCTGTGTTACTGTGATATGACTGGTTACTGCCACATGTCCGTCTTCCCTCATCCATCTCTCATTGTCTGCTGCAGACCTCTGTTTAGACCCAGACAGCCACTTGATCTGAGGGTTGAAGCCCCGCCCAGAACACATGAGTTTCTGGGTCCCTGAGCCTGACATCTCCTCATTGGGGACTAGAAGGAGTTCCATGGACGGTTCACCTGGAAACAACACAAACACTTTTCAACTTTAGACCTATGGAGTGCTAAATTAAGACAAAACAACAAACAATGGAACCTTAATTTCATGTTGGTAGGCCTAATTACATAAAAGATTGAAATGGTATCATAAGGTAACGATGAGAGAAGTTCACCCAAAAAAAGTGTTCCTGTGGAGTTAGACGCCCAGCTGTTGGAGTAGCCTTGGTTCACTTTACAGGTGAAAGTGTTGTCTTTCTTCCAGTGTGATGTGGGTATAGAGAACCGTCTGGTGAGTGAATGGTGGTCTTTGGAGGCAGGCAGATCAACATACTGTTTCTCAGGGAAATCAACCCCATTGGCCTGAAAGGTGACATAGAGGTCACTGGAGGAGAGTTGTGTGATGGCACACTCCAGCACAGCACTGTCTCCATCCAGTAAGTCTGGGAGAGACCTCCTGATCAGAACTGTGGGAGTGCTGCTCACTGCAGGTCCTGGAGAACACACACACACAGAGGAGAGGAATCAACAGGAGAAAGGAATATTCATCTGACTTAATGACAATATACTAAACATTTATTTTATAAGGTAGACTTGTTGAAAGACATGGCAGCTTTGCTGCTGCAGTATCTCTGAGTAAATGAGAAAATAGATACATTCTAACCTTTAACATTGCTGGTCCTCTGCGTGGTGTTGAAGCAGCGATGTTCAGCTCTGCATGTTATTGTGTTCAGGGTTTTCCATTGGCTTGAGGGAAGAGTCAGGTTACTGCTGATGCTCTGAGTTGTGCTGCTGGCCTGGTTCACTGGGGTCCTGCTGGTTGGGTCTTTTCCATCCAGAAGCCAGGACACTTTGGCGTCATACGCAGAGTGGACCACACATGTAGCTGTTACCTCAGTCTGTGTCATCACTGTCCTGAATCCGGGGGTCTCCAGGTGGAGGGATGGAGTAGACGAGGGAAAAGCTGAGAGCAAAACAGATGAGTGTGGAGATAAAATCAAATAATAGTTTTTTTTATACTCCAAGGTAATTAGGTTATGATTTATGACTTTTGAAGCAACACTTTAAACAGGTAAGGGGCTTCTGTAAGTTTACAAACTACCTGTGCATAAACTGGTGCTCTTCCTGACAGTTTTCTGAAGATCTTTGTCTATGACCTCACAGATGAAGTCCTTCCCCTCATTCCACTCCTGCTGTGTTACTGTGATATGACTGGTTACTGCCACATGTCCGTCTTCCCTCATCCTTCTCTCATTGTCTGCTGCAGACCTCTGATTAGACCCAGACAGCCACTTGATCTGAGGGTTGAAGCCCCGCCCAGAACACATGAGTTTCTGGGTCCCTGAACCTGACATCTCCTCATTGGGGACTAGAAGGAGTTCCATGGACGGTTCACCTGGAAACAACACAAACACTTTTCAACTTTAGACCTATGGAGTGCTAAATTAAGACATAACAACAAACAATGGAACCTTCATTTCATGTTGGTAGGCCTAATTACATAAAAGATTGAAATGGTATCATAAGGTAACGACGAGAGAAGTTCACCCACCAAAAAGTGTTCCTGTGGAGTTAGACGCCCAGCTGTTGGAGTAGCCTTGGTTCACTTTACAGGTGAAAGTGTTGTCTTTCTTCCAGTGTGATGTGGGTATAGAGAACCGTCTGGTGAGTGAATGGTGGTCTTTGGAGGCAGGCAGATCAACATACTGTTTCTCAGGGAAATCAACCCCATTGGCCTGAAAGGTGACATAGAGGTCACTGGAGGAGAGTTGTGTGATGGCACACTCCAGCACAGCACTGTCTCCATCCAGTAAGTCTGGGAGAGACCTCCTGATCAGAACTGTTGGAGTGCTGCTCACTGCAGGTCCTGGAGAACACACACACACAGAGGAGAGGAATCAACAGGAGAAAGGAATATTCATCTGACTTAATGACAATATACTATACATTTATTTTATGTGGTAGACTTGTTGAAAGACATGGCAGCTTTGCTGCTGCAGTATCTCTGAGAATATGAGAAAATAGATACATTCTAACCTTTAACATTGCTGGTCCTCTGTGTGGTGTTGAAGCAGTGATGTTCAGCTCTGCATGTAATTGTGTTCAGGGTTTTCCATTGGCTTGAGGGAAGAGTCAGGTTACTGCTGATGCTCTGAGTTGTGCTGCTGGCCTGGTTCACTGGGGTCCTGCTCGTTGGGTCTTTTCCATCCAGAAGCCAGGTCACTTTGGCGTCATACGCAGAGTGGACCACACATGTAGCTGTTACCTCAGTCTGTGTCATCACTGTCCTGAATCTGGGGGTCTCCAGGTGGAGGGATGGAGTAGACGAGGGAAAAGCTGAGAGCAAAACAGATGAGTGTGGAGATAAAATCAAATAATAGTTTTTTTTATACTCCAAGGTAATTAGGTTATGATTTATGACTTTTGAAGCAACACTTTAAACAGGTAAGGGGCTTCTGTAAGTTTACAAACTACCTGTGCATAAACTGGTGCTCTTCCTGACAGTTTTCTGAAGATCTTTGTCTATGACCTCACAGATGAAGTCCTTCCCCTCATTCCACTCCTGCTGTGTTACTGTGATATGACTGGTTACTGCCACATGTCCGTCTTCCCTCATCCTTCTCTCATTGTCTGCTGCAGACCTCTGATTAGACCCAGACAGCCACTTGATCTGAGGGTTGAAGCCCCGCCCAGAACACATGAGTTTCTGGGTCCCTGAACCTGACAGCTCCTCATTGGGGACTAGAAGGAGTTCCATGGACGGTTCACCTGGAAACAACACAAACACTTTTCAACTTTAGACCTATGGAGTGCTAAATTAAGACATAACAACAAACAATGGAACCTTCATTTCATGTTGGTAGGCCTAATTACATAAAAGATTGAAATGGTATCATAAGGTAACGACGAGAGAAGTTCACCCACCAAAAAGTGTTCCTGTGGAGTTAGACGCCCAGCTGTTGGAGTAGCCTTGGTTCACTTTACAGGTGAAAGTGTTGTCTTTCTTCCAGTGTGATGTGGGTATAGAGAACCGTCTGGTGAGTGAATGGTGGTCTTTGGAGGCAGGCAGATCAACATACTGTTTCTCAGGGAAATCAACCCCATTGGCCTGAAAGGTGACATAGAGGTCACTGGAGGAGAGTTGTGTGATGGCACACTCCAGCACAGCACTGTCTCCATCCAGTAAGTCTGGGAGAGACCTCCTGATCAGAACTGTGGGAGTGCTGCTCACTGCAGGTCCTGGAGAACACACACACACAGAGGAGAGGAATCAACAGGAGAAAGGAATATTCATCTGACTTAATGACAATATACTAAACATTTATTTTATAAGGTAGACTTGTTGAAAGACATGGCAGCTTTGCTGCTGCAGTATCTCTGAGTAAATGAGAAAATAGATACATTCTAACCTTTAACATTGCTGGTCCTCTGCGTGGTGTTGAAGCAGCGATGTTCAGCTCTGCATGTTATTGTGTTCAGGGTTTTCCATTGGCTTGAGGGAAGAGTCAGGTTACTGCTGATGCTCTGAGTTGTGCTGCTGGCCTGGTTCACTGGGGTCCTGCTGGTTGGGTCTTTTCCATCCAGAAGCCAGGACACTTTGGCGTCATACGCAGAGTGGACCACACATGTAGCTGTTACCTCAGTCTGTGTCATCACTGTCCTGAATCCGGGGGTCTCCAGGTGGAGGGATGGAGTAGACGAGGGAAAAGCTGAGAGCAAAACAGATGAGTGTGGAGATAAAATCAAATAATAGTTTTTTTTATACTCCAAGGTAATTAGGTTATGATTTATGACTTTTGAAGCAACACTTTAAACAGGTAAGGGGCTTCTGTAAGTTTACAAACTACCTGTGCATAAACTGGTGCTCTTCCTGACAGTTTTCTGAAGATCTTTGTCTATGACCTCACAGATGAAGTCCTTCCCCTCATTCCACTCCTGCTGTGTTACTGTGATATGACTGGTTACTGCCACATGTCCGTCTTCCCTCATCCTTCTCTCATTGTCTGCTGCAGACCTCTGATTAGACCCAGACAGCCACTTAATCTGAGGGTTGAAGCCCCGCCCAGAACACATGAGTTTCTGGGTCCCTGAACCTGACAGCTCCTCATTGGGGACTAGAAGGAGTTCCATGGACGGTTCACCTGGAAACAACACAAACACTTTTCAACTTTAGACCTATGGAGTGCTAAATTAAGACATAACAACAAACAACGGAACCTTAATTTCATGTTGGTAGGCCTAATTACATAAAAGATTGAAATGGTATCATAAGGTAACGACGAGAGAAGTTCACCCACCAAAAAGTGTTCCTGTGGAGTTAGACGCCCAGCTGTTGGAGTAGCCTTGGTTCACTTTACAGGTGAAAGTGTTGTCTTTCTTCCAGTGTGATGTGGGTATAGAGAACCGTCTGGTGAGTGAATGGTGGTCTTTGGAGGCAGGCAGATCAACATACTGTTTCTCAGGGAAATCAACCCCATTGGCCTGAAAGGTGACATAGAGGTCACTGGAGGAGAGTTGTGTGATGGCACACTCCAGCACAGCACTGTCTCCATCCAGTAAGTCTGGGAGAGACCTCCTGATCAGAACTGTTGGAGTGCTGCTCACTGCAGGTCCTGGAGAACACACACACAGAGGAGAGGAATCAACAGGAGAAAGGAATATTCATCTGACTTAATGACAATATACTATACATTTATTTTATGTGGTAGACTTGTTGAAAGACATGGCAGCTTTGCTGCTGCAGTATCTCTGAGAATATGAGAAAATAGATACATTCTAACCTTTAACATTGCTGGTCCTCTGTGTGGTGTTGAAGCAGTGATGTTCAGCTCTGCATGTAATTGTGTTCAGGGTTTTCCATTGGCTTGAGGGAAGAGTCAGGTTACTGCTGATGCTCTGAGTTGTGCTGCTGGCCTGGTTCACTGGGGTCCTGCTGGTTGGGTCTTTTCCATCCAGAAGCCAGGACACTTTGGCGTCATACGCAGAGTGGACCACACATGTAGCTGTTACCTCAGTCTGTGTCATCACTGTCCTGAATCTGGGGGTCTCCAGGTGGAGGGATGGAGTAGACGAGGGAAAAGCTGAGAGCAAAACAGATGAGTGTGGAGATAAAATCAAATAATAGTTTTTTTTATACTCCAAGGTAATTAGGTTATGATTTATGACTTTTGAAGCAACACTTTAAACAGGTAAGGGGCTTCTGTAAGTTTACAAACTACCTGTGCATAAACTGGTGCTCTTCCTGACAGTTTTCTGAAGATCTTTGTCTATGACCTCACAGATGAAGTCCTTCCCCTCATTCCACTCCTGCTGTGTTACTGTGATATGACTGGTTACTGCCACATGTCCGTCTTCCCTCATCCTTCTCTCATTGTCTGCTGCAGACCTCTGATTAGACCCAGACAGCCACTTGATCTGAGGGTTGAAGCCCCGCCCAGAACACATGAGTTTCTGGGTCCCTGAACCTGACAGCTCCTCATTGGGGACTAGAAGGAGTTCCATGGACGGTTCACCTGGAAACAACACAAACACTTTTCAACTTTAGACCTAAGGAGTGCTAAATTAAGACAAAACAACAAACAATGGAACCTTAATTTCATGTTGGTAGGCCTAATTACATAAAAGATTGAAATGGTATCATAAGGTAACGACGAGAGAAGTTCACCCACCAAAAAGTGTTCCTGTGGAGTTAGACGCCCAGCTGTTGGAGTAGCCTTGGTTCACTTTACAGGTGAAAGTGTTGTCTTTCTTCCAGTGTGATGTGGGTATAGAGAACCGTCTGGTGAGTGAATGGTGGTCTTTGGAGGCAGGCAGATCAACATAATGTTTCTCAGGGAAATCAACCCCATTGGCCTGAAAGGTGACATAGAGGTCACTGGAGGAGAGTTGTGTGATGGCACACTCCAGCACAGCACTGTCTCCATCCAGTAAGTCTGGGAGAGACCTCCTGATCAGAACTGTGGGAGTGCTGCTCACTGCAGGTCCTGGAGAACACACACACACAGAGGAGAGGAATCAACAGGAGAAAGGAATATTCATCTGACTTAATGACAATATACTAAACATTTATTTTATCTAGTAGACTTGTTGAAAGACATGGCAGCTTTGCTGCTGCAGTATCTCTGAGTAAATGAGAAAATAGATACATTCTAACCTTTAACATTGCTGGTCCTCTGCGTGGTGTTGAAGCAGCGATGTTCAGCTCTGCATGTTATTGTGTTCAGGGTTTTCCATTGGCTTGAGGGAAGAGTCAGGTTACTGCTGATGCTCTGAGTTGTGCTGCTGGCCTGGTTCACTGGGGTCCTGCTGGTTGGGTCTTTTCCATCCAGAAGCCAGGACACTTTGGCGTCATACGCAGAGTGGACCACACATGTAGCTGTTACCTCAGTCTGTGTCATCACTGTCCTGAATCTGGGGGTCTCCAGGTGGAGGGATGGAGTAGATGAGGGAAAAGCTGAGAGCAAAACAGATGAGTGTGGAGATAAAATCAAATAATAGTTTTTTTTATACTCCAAGGTAATTAGGTTATGATTTATGACTTTTGAAGCAACACTTTAAACAGGTAAGAGGCTTCTGTAAGTTTACAAACTACCTGTGCATAAACTGGTGCTCTTCCTGACAATTTTCTGAAGATCTTTGTCTATGACCTCACAGATGAAGTCCTTCCCCTCATTCCACTCCTGCTGTGTTACTGTGATATGACTGGTTACTGCCACATGTCCGTCTTCCCTCATCCTTCTCTCATTGTCTGCTGCAGACCTCTGATTAGACCCAGACAGCCACTTGATCTGAGGGTTGAAGCCCCGCCCAGAACACATGAGTTTCTGGGTCCCTGAACCTGACAGCTCCTCATTGGGGACTAGAAGGAGTTCCATGGACGGTTCACCTGGAAACAACACAAACACTTTTCAACTTTAGACCTATGGAGTGCTAAATTAAGACATAACAACAAACAATGGAACCTTAATTTCATGTTGGTAGGCCTAATTACATAAAAGATTGAAATGGTATCATAAGGTAACGACGAGAGAAGTTCACCCACCAAAAAGTGTTCCTGTGGAGTTAGACGCCCAGCTGTTGGAGTAGCCTTGGTTCACTTTACAGGTGAAAGTGTTGTCTTTCTTCCAGTGTGATGTGGGTATAGAGAACCGTCTGGTGAGTGAATGGTGGTCTTTGGAGGCAGGCAGATCAACATACTGTTTCTCAGGGAAATCAACCCCATTGGCCTGAAAGGTGACATAGAGGTCACTGGAGGAGAGTTGTGTGATGGCACACTCCAGCACAGCACTGTCTCCATCCAGTAAGTCTGGGAGAGACCTCCTGATCAGAACTGTTGGAGTGCTGCTCACTGCAGGTCCTGGAGAACACACACACACAGAGGAGAGGAATCAACAGGAGAAAGGAATATTCATCTGACTTAATGACAATATACTATACATTTATTTTATGTGGTAGACTTGTTGAAAGACATGGCAGCTTTGCTGCTGCAGTATCTCTGAGAATATGAGAAAATAGATACATTCTAACCTTTAACATTGCTGGTCCTCTGCGTTGTGTTGAAGCAGCGATGTTCAGCTCTGCATGTTATTGTGTTCAGGGTTTTCCATTGGCTTGAGGGAAGAGTCAGGTTACTGCTGATGCTCTGAGTTGTGCTGCTGGCCTGGTTCACTGGGGTCCTGCTGGTTGGGTCTTTTCCATCCAGAAGCCAGGACACTTTGGCGTCATACGCAGAGTGGACCACACATGTAGCTGTTACCTCAGTCTGTGTCATCACTGTCCTGAATCTGGGGGTCTCCAGGTGGAGGGATGGAGTAGACGAGGGAAAAGCTGAGAGCAAAACAGACGGAGAAGTCAGATGTAGATTGTTACTATGTCTTTCAATTGTACAATATTCAATACCCATCCTCTGGCCTAATACACAGTTCTGTCACTGAAACCCACCTGAGCAAATGCTAATGGTCCTGGAGACTGTTGTTCCTGGAGGTGGTCCTTGTGCTGCATTGTGGGTGGCCTTGCATGTGACCTCTGACCCTTGAGTCCATTTGCCCTGGTCCAGCTCCAGCTGGCTGTTCAGGCTGAAAGTTTTCTCCTCACCTTCTACACTCTGCAGCTTCCGCTGGACTGGAGAGGTGGTCACAGTCTTGTCATCCAGCAGCCACTCCACACTCAGCTTGTCAGGGTAGAATCCACTCAGAATGCAGAGGAGTCCCACCTTCGATCCTCCCTCCAGTTCCTCCCAGAGAGGATACAGGGTGATATTTGGAGGAATGACCCGCTGCACTAATACAAAGTGGAAGGAGGAGGAAAATTCAGGGCCACTTTTTGACTTTACAATTTTTCCTGATTTGGTGATTAACAAGATGTAAACCAAAGTCAGATTGTAAACTTTTAATCAAATTCTTCATACCTTTTTTTTATGCAGTTTAATGTAACCCAGTCTTTGAAAACCAGGCCTGGGCTGAGTGTAATGACTTTTAACATAGCCTAGATGGCGCTATGGACCTATTAGGGAGCTGGCTGGCTGAGCCCTGAGAACTGGTAATGGTAGTGGCCAGATGTGGAGTTGGAGGGTTGTGAAATGCAGGTGTTAGAGCAGGACATGCCTCAGCGAACAGGGAATGCAGCAGACAGAAGCGTGGGGTAACACCCTGGTCCCAAAAAAGCATCCCAAAAAACAGAAGTGAAACATGTTGCTGAGCAACCGTGTGTATCAGAAGCCAGGTGTGAGGTCTAGTTCTGCTTAAAGAAATCAGTTGCCATTTGCATGTTTCCGAGCTATTTACATTAAGAGTTATTTTCTTTACTTCTGTTATGTAACTTCTTTCCACTTGGTGTTATATTTTCATTGTCTTGACAACCCATCAAGCTATTTCTGAATAGTTTGCATGCCAAGTGTAGCAAGGCCCACTGATTCCAGATGTGTTCATGCAGAACCCAGTATGCAAACAGCATCCAGCAAAAATAAGATGTAGATTACTTACTGTAGATTCATCCACACATCACAACAGCCACACAGTTCTAAAATAACTTTTAAAACACTTCTACTAATGTAACCGCAAATAAGAAATGTGTTTCTTCAATGTTTATAATACATTATAATGCATCATTCTAGCTGCATTTTCTTTCTAATGAATGGAGAAATGCTAAGGGAAGAACAATACACTGCTGTTCACTTCAGAAACACTTTTATTATCTTAATAGTTTAAAAAGGCACAATGAAATATTTACAAATCTAACCTCTACAGTTGAACTATTCAAACAAAGTCAACAATAAAGACAAGCAGAAGAACAGTTACATATATTGTATCCATTCATATATTGCAAGTATGAAAAGTTATATCTTCTTCAAGTACTTCAAACTCAGTTTCTTCATTTCACCTGAAATAAGAAGCAAACATTTGTTCACTTAAATTACTTACAATAATTGTGACATCTATTTAGATGCAATTATTATTTGTATTAGCTGACACTTCAAATAAATGACTTGTGTAATTAACTATACTTATATATAATATAACTATTAGGCCTATATAATAATATAGTTATAATGTAAGTTATATAATATATTTAGCTTATTCTCTCTCACTAGTATGCCTCTTGCAGAGAATTGCAACACACAAAATAGGCCTATGTGTATATTCTTATCTTGCTAGAATCTGTTCATGTTGCTACTGAAAGTTCTACCATGTATACATGGATTGTTTGTTTGAATGTGGATCCATACAGACAATGGAACTTTCAAAACCAAAATGTCTTCCTTTCACATTACTCTTCCCACACTATGGTCATGGCTAGAAGGGATACAGCTTTTGTCAAGTTAACTTTATTTTTGCATTTTAGCTAACCCTAACCTCTTTCCTAACCTTAACCTAATTATCCTAACCTGCTACGTTAATTCTCCTAACCTGTTGCAGCAGGTAGCCTAGTGATTAGAGCATTGGGTCAGTAACTGAAAGGTTGCTGGTTCGAGTCCCTGAGCTGACAAGGTACAACTCTGTTGTTCTGCCCCTGAGCAAGGCAGTTAACCCACATCTCCCTCAGCTCTGAAGATGTGTTGATTATGGCAGCCCCCTGCACCTCTCTGATTCAGAGGGGTTGGGTTAAATGTGCAAGACAACTGACTAGGTATCCCCCTTTCCCCTAACCTGCTACAAAAAGTCAAATCTGACAAAAACTTATCCCATTTAGTAAAAACCCCAGATTCCCAACAAGGTATTACCTTGATGGCAGTTGCTCCAACGCCATACAGCAGAGTTATGAGGAAGAGTATGATGAAGGTGAAGGCTGTTTTTCCCATGCTGTCCCTGTCGGTTTCCATGGTGTTGCTGCATGGACAGTCAGTCGACACGAGACACTCTGCATGTGGATATAAGAACAGTGTCAGTAGGCAGTCAAAACGGTCCCTCTACTCTGGTGCCCAGTCTGAAACCCAATCACAAACCCCAACTTCTGGACACTTCTTGATGGCTCCTAAGAAATCTGAAAGTATTTGTTATAGATCTTAGTTCCACCATAGCTCCAGCCATATTGTTAACAAGGGGGAGTTTTCACCGTATTGCATGTAGCCTACTCTTACGTGTCATTGCAGATCTAAAGGGGCTATCAATACGTGTCAAACTGTTGGAATGGGTATACTTTCAACTGTTTTATGGGAAACCATGCATAGTACAGCTGTCTCCGGTATCAGTCATAGATAATACTGTCTCCGGTATCAGTCATAGATAATACTGTCTCCGGTATCAGTCATAGATAATACTGTCTCCGGTATCAATCATAGATAATACTGTCTCCGGTATCAGTCATAAATAATACTGTCTCCGGTATCAATCATAGATAATACTGTCTCCGGTATCAATCATAGAAAATACTGTCTCCGGTATTAGTCATATATAATACTGTCTCCGGTATCAGTCATAGATAATACTGTCTCCGGTATCAGTCATAGATAATACTATCTCCGGTATCAGTCATAGATAATACTGTCTCCGGTATCAGTCATAGATAATACTGTGATATTTGGTAGGACTTGAGAAAAAAATCTAAAGCATGCTTTGTCTATTGGACTTGAGCATGTTTTTTTCTGCCTCACCCCCTATGACCTTTCATCAATTACTGAGTTATTACTTAACGAATACAACACATTAAAAATCTAAAACATGAGGTTATCAAACCAGCAGTGAAGGTGACCCTGACTTGCTTTGGCCAAACGGCACACTTGCCGATCAATGGGGACTTCCAACTTCTACTTGGCTTGGCTTGCTTCTTGTGAACGAACCCTAGTCATATCTCATCCATTTTCAAACCCATGGTGGTAGACTTTGAATCAATAGAACAGACATATAGCATTTCTATAGGTGAAACCCAGTAGAGGGAACAGAAGCACACAAAGCCAAACAGCAAGAAGACAGGAACATCTGATTAAGTTCAATGCACTACATCTGATTACACCAAAGACATGAGGAGAATATCTGAAACAGCAGATAACTGGGTGGCTAATGCTAGAGCTACACTTCCATAGTTCATTCCTGTCATCAGGGGAACATTTTATCAATGTGAGTGTATATCACTTCTCTATTGTGTACAAGACTATAGCTCAGTGTGCAAAATAAGCTTTATACTAATACATTATTCAGTGTCCACCATTACTGTATTACAGATATATTGCATGATAATTGTGACCTGATTGCAAATGTAAAGCATCAATACTTTGCTTGACTTGTATTGTCACTTTATCATTAGTCCTAGTAGTGTGAGTTGACATTTTCCCCAAACAGAGATACTGAAGCTTTGCACAGAAGTGGGGAGACGGGACAGACATGAGTAGGAACTGCATGACATACAGTACATAAACAGGATTAATGATTTAAAGTTTTTATTTGGATTTTGATTCTGCACTTAAAAGACACACAACATGTTATGTCACTGACACAAACAGCAGAGGTAACACGCAGCAACACACATCAACAAAACACAACACCTCTACTGGGCCTTGCAGCTCTGAGGCACATTCAAGCTGAGGTTAACTAGGTTGGGTTGGTTTGAGGTTCTGTCAATGGTTCTCATAAGAATTTTTGTGGACTTGATCATGCTTTCGTGGTAAACTACACAGCTATACACCACTTCTTCGTTCTTCCACAAGTCATTGCTAAATGTGAGCTGACTGTAGACAGAGTAGGTCCTTCCTGATTGAATCTGGCTAGTGGTGTTGAATTGGTACAATGCTGAACTGCTCGTTCTCTCCACCAGCTCATCATCAATAAGCCAAGCCACTAAAACTTCCTTGGGGTAGAAGTCTTTGACGTAGCAAGTCAGGGTCACCGTATTATCACTAGTTTGTTCTGCTGGAGCCAGCAGAAAGACAGATGGACGCTGTGGATCTCCTCCTGGAAGCATGAGAGAACAATCAGGGCTTCTCTCCATGCAAGTACTTGGCAAACAATTTACATTTTGCTAAATGCTGCCTATATTAAGCCAACCAAACAATGTCTTCCCTCACAGGAGTTTCGTCTTGAGAGACCAAAGGGACCCATCATATACAAGCATTTTGTCATTTTGCAGTCAGTCATCATCTGATTTAATCAGATCAAATTGCTATCAGCTCCATTGGGTTCCTTGCAACTCTGACAATTAAAGTCATTTTTCACTAGTCTACACAATCTCCTATCATAATTTTTAATTCCCAGAATATGGCCAATTGCACATCTGTTTGATAGGTTTTGAAACATCGTAAATATGAAATCCCAATGAAGTAAAAAGAAAAGTGAGAGGGAAACCAAAGCAGTTTGTCTTACCGGTCTCCCTCTTGTAGGGTTTCTTTACCAAGGTCCCCAGGTTTTCCAAGTGATCTACAGCGCAGTAAAATACTGTCCCATTGCTCCAGTCCTCATAAGTGATGTCAAGTATGGCAATTCTGTCAGTGACACCCTTCCGGCTGGTTAAGGTCTTTCCATTGTCATTTTCCCATTTGACACTCATGAAGCCAGAAACTAGTTCTTTGACATCGCACACAAGCTCAGCTTTTTTGTTCATAAGCATATCCTCAAGAGACGGCGGGATGATGTTAATGACCACTGAATGTACATGGACTGGACCTGCTGAGAAAGGATGTAAGGAATGTTCACCAAGCTGTTTGTGACAACAGCAATTCAAATGTAAACAGTTTGTATGTTTTGGATCAATGTAGGCTATTCTGTTTTCCCTCCAGCTGGCTGGTCACAATCAATCCTTTTTCATGCATGAGCTATTTTGATGCAATTTAAGATAAACCTTTAAGTGCTCATTAGAAAAATGTGCTAACTTTTCAGTCTGGCCTGGAGCTCTGTCACAAAATAACCTGCTTCTTGAAGCTCCTTTAATAAGATACCAAGAGAAGATAATCTGACGTATTTTACTCACCATCTGATGAAGTGTAGCCCACAGTTCTCCTCACATTTCCAGCTTTGTTCTCAAACACGCAAGTGAATGATACTTCTTCACTCTTCCACTCACTCTCATTGACCCTGAGATAGCTGGTTGTGCTGTACAGAGTTTTCTCACTCTTCTTCTCACTCTCACAAGAACTCTTGAAATCAGATACAACTTCTTTTTCTATTCCCTTTTCCATCCTCATCCATTTGATTGTGTGTGTACGGGGTGAAAAGTCATTGGCAAAGCAGGCGAAGGAAGCCGTCTTATTTTCTGCCATCTCCTCTTTAGAGGGGGTCATTACGTAAAGAGACGGGTGCTGCAGATATTCCACTAAAAAACAAACATACACACATATATATATATATATGCAGAAGCAGAGAGAAAACAACATACATTTGCAGAAGCTGCCATAGGCTACAAATGCGCAGTAAAGATGAATAGAACAGCTAAACAGCTTATGGGAAATTTCACGGTAACAGAGTGATAGTGAGACTCCAATTTTTCACTTCTAAAATGTTTTTCAAACAAAAATCAGAGATTGCAAAGTTAAACAAACCATGCAACTCTATCCACAAGGAGTCATTTTTACAATTTCCACAGAAAATTTTACAAAAACACATTTACTTGGAGAACAGTGTAACAGAATGACGGTTTGTGCTGTCATTCTGTTACCAAACTTTGAATTGGTACTATTCAAGTAAATATCCTTTCATTTTTAATAAGTGTATATCAAAGTATATAAAGTCTTAGACTGTGGACATAGAATAATTATGCTGGCAGACGAAAGCAAAAAGCTCAACACTGTTTGTAGCATGCCTTCTTGGGGAGATGGCTTAAATAATCAGCAACTAAAGGGGCAAGCTACAGCCACTCCATCCAACCCTCATCCTAGTGCCATAGCACATTCACCACAACTAGACTGACACCTATTCATGTTTATACAATTGTCCTAAAGGGTTTATTCTACAGTGGGTGACAGTGACACAAATGTTAATTGTTACAGTGAACAGCAATTAGCGATGACTACGTTTTAATGCATTTATTGTTTAATTTGCCCTAAGGTGTCAGGGAATTTAGGTGTTATACTTACTGCATGAGCGTTGATAGCAATTGTAATATGTAGGCATCAAAATGATTGTAGCCTAGGCCGTATAGTCCATAATTGCAGCAGTGGAATTTTCCAGCAAAAATATGTGCAAATTGTATGTCTTATTCAGATTTCATAAGCTTATTGTCTTCAATATTTAGATTTCTAAAAATGTATCTTTCATCAAAACTAAACATAAAATAACCCGCAAATTATGATTATAACAGAGGCTATGTTTTTTACGAAATTAGTAGATTAATAGGCTACATTGATATAAATACATTAAACTCAACAATATATTATTATTATTATTAGTGACATATGTTATTAAATGGATAAACAAATACATCTTACCTTGTTTCTTCACTGGTACAGTCTTTGAACCAGCTGAATGTTCCACGGCGCATTCAAAGATTTTACTGTCCCAGTCTGCTCTCTTTACACGGAGTTGACTGACTCCCGTGTAGCTTCCACCGGTTTGGACCACAGGGTACTGAACGAAATCAGTCAGGGAATTCCCGCCTTGTTCATTCCATTTGAAGGTGAGGGAGGCAGGCGTGAAGCCAGTGGCAATGCAACCCAGAGTCATCATATCTCCGGTCCCGGAGCCACATTGCGCAAGAGGGAACAAAGTCGGAGCAGTTGATGAGGCTGTAAGATAAATAATGTGTTACAAATACTCCATAAAGCCCAACAGTTTTATAGAATACACCATGAAAAAAAAAATACATAAATCAACCAACACTGACCAAATAAAACAGTTCTAACAGTTCTAAGGACCTATTCTATTTTACATCGTCAGGTTATTTAACATTCATTTAGTAGGCTAGGTTTAATACATGATGATTTATTACCAGACTTAGGGTAAGATATTGTTCACTCCAAATACATGCACATAGGTTACACCGAGTTGAATGTGTTATCAAAAACGTAAAATACAATATCCACTGATAAAAGACAGGTAGTTAGGACTGTAGGCTATATACTTTTTTGATTGATTAAACATAAATATTTTCATTTATTAAATATTTGTCCTTATATTTAATTAAGCAATCATTTTCCACTATGAACTATGCCTTGCATCAGCCAAAATGAGATTCTTACCTAATGAAACGGTTACTATTGTACCCTGACCCCAGTAGTCAAAAGCAGCGTAGCACTGTGTTCAATTACCTTAACAAGTGGTATAAAAATCATTCTCCCCAGGTTCTATACCCTCTTATTCCCATTCTTAACCAAAGAGCGCAAAAGGAACACAAGTATTTTGTACCCTTTCTGATATTTACGTTTACTGTAATGTTAGGTTATAATGTTTAACTTTAAGTTTGTTTGGCACACTTTACTTCAAATAGGCTTCATTATAGACATGTATCTTAATTCCATTGCAGATTAAAAGTAACAAACCTTTAATTTAATAACCTAAAACAGAAAAATATAAACGGCTTCAAAATGTATTTGTAAGATTACGACATTTTCATTTGAAAGTCTCACCTGATGAAACTGTAACCATTGTCCCTTTCCCCCAGTAGTCAAAACCGTAGTCACAGTGCAAATAACCAATACATGCTATGCACAAAAACCTGTGCCAATGTATTTCGATATTTAATATTGTCCATATCATACTTTTTAAAGGTTTGTTTTAAAATCACATCAAGGAATTTCCGTTGTTTTTGTCCAGATTATGAATATGCCTTTGTTATAGAGTAGGCCTACCGTTACTGTTTTTGATCCTCAATTCAATTTAGCAAATTGACAAAATGAAGCCTAGAATCAAGTTGTAAAAAAACGACATGTATTTGACTTTTCGAATGATCACTGACACATTTGATGAAATGATAATACTTTTTCTTACCTGATGAAACGGTAACCATTGTGCCTTTCCCCCAGTAGTCAAAAGCATTGTCACAGTGCAATCTTTCAATACGTGCAACGCACAAAAACTACCACAAGTGAAGACCAAAAATAAATATTTCCAGCCTTTAGGAGAGAGGGACTTTTAACTCAAAGTCCAACCTCAATAATAATGCAAAAATAAACAGAATATGTTTTTGTTTTACCTGTGGACACAGTCACCATGGTCCCTTTCCCCCAGTAGTCAAAGTAGTTGTCACAGTGAATGGTCTGACCAATACTTCGTACAAAATCAGTCAAAATAACCTTAATAGTCACTAGCTATGTGTCAATAATGAAATAACTTTTTTAGGTCTGAATGTTAAGGCTACTTACCAGAAGTTATCGTGACTTGGGTCCCTTTCCCCCAGTAGTCGAAATAGTCATCACAGTGATAATTATTTATCTGCCCCTAAACTAAAAACCCAATTCATTTCAAACATATTGCTTCATTAACTTTATTTTGTGGCATCTTGATGGTTGGCTCCTTCCCTGGGGAGATGCACTTCCCATCAAAACGGAAGTGTTGCATGAAGTTAACTTTGGCTGAAAGTGTGAGCACATTTTTCTTCCTGTCCTTTTTGAGAGTGAGCCCCTGCTTTCTCTATCCGTTGTGAATGTTGATATATGGGAAGCATCTTGAGCATCATCCTGATAGTTATTATTCCTGATAGGGATATTTCATTCCAGATACTGTGGGTGTGATACCTTGGTGACACACAGGATTGACAATCATAGGTCAAAATCTCTGCTCCTTGTTTCCATACAGTTGCTGGTAGTTGGTCGTGAGTGGTGGCCATCAGTCCCGAATTTGAAATGTATAATCTAGGTCAACGCTTAACACAGACATTTGGCCAAAAACATTCATGGCCGACCATCACTTAATTGGTCTTCTCTATAGAAACAATTAGAAGACCACAATCATTCCAGTGCCCAAGAAAACCAAGCTGACATGCCTAAATGACTCACCCCGTTGCACTCACCCCTGTCATCATAAAGTCCTTTGAAAGGCTGGCACACATCAAGGCCAGCATGCCAGACACACTAGACCCACTCCAATTTGCTTAACACTCTAACAGATCCACTCAAGATGCCATCTCCATTGCAATCCATACTGCTCTATCACACCTGGACAAGAGGAACATTAACTATAGTTCCGCATTCAATACCATTGTTCCCTCCAAGCACGGGCCCTAGGTCTAGACTCCATCCTTTGCAACTGGATACTGGACTTCCTGACAGGCAGACCACAGTCTACAACAACTGAGGATTGGCAACAACTCCTCCACTACACTGACTCTCAAAAATACCTCCACTACACTGACTCTTAACACGGGGCCAGGCACGACACCAACTCCATCACCATGTTTTCAGATGGCACCACAGTTGTAGGCCTGATCAACAACAGTGATGAGACAAGGGAAGAGGTAAGAGACCTAGCAGTGCAGTGCCAGGACAACAACCTATCCTTCAATATCAGCAAAAAGAAAGAGGTGATTGTCAACTTCAGGAAGCAGGGAGAAGGATATGCCCAATGCACATCGATGGGACTGCTGTGGAGAGAGTCAGTGACTTCAAGTTCCTCTGCGTCCAAATCACAGAGAACCTGACATGGACACACAACAGCATCACTCTGGTCAAGGAGGAGCAACAATGCCTCTACTTCCAAAGGCAGATGCAAAAATCTGGCATGTCCCCCTGGATACTCTCCAACTTCTACTGCTGCACCATTGAGAGCGTCTTGACCGGCTGCATCACAACCTGGTATGGAAACTGCTCCACTCTCGACCACAAGGACCTTCAACAGGTGGTGAAGACGTCCCTGTCCATCACTGGTGCTGTGCTCCCACCCGTAAAATACATTAACTTGAAGCGGTGCCTGAAGAAGGCACGTAACATCATCAAGGACCCCACATACCCAGTCACAGACTGTTCACGCCTTTACTGTTTGGCAGACGGTATCGGAGCATCGAGTCTCGGGGCTCAGAGACAACCTTTACCGACATGCTATCAGACTGCTGAACACCTGAACCAGGACGACCACCTCTACACCAACAGTTTATTTGCATGGACTTTTCACACCTTAGCAGACATGCACTCGCTCACACATCCACTCACATGCCCACACAGTCTGTTTTTTCTGCTACCACACGGCAAGTGTACCAGAGTCCCAAGTCCGGGATCAAAAGGTACCCGAACAGCTCTACCACCAAGCTATGAGACTGCTGAACAGTTCATTAAACAGCTACCCGGACTTTCTGCTTTTCACCACCTACCTACATGTAGATAATACTTCAATCAATCACCTAACCAAACCTACATGTACATATTACCCTTAATCAATCACCCCAACTATCTTGTACCCCAGTACACTGACTCGGTACTAGTACTCGTTGGATATAGCTTGTATATAGCCTGTTATTGTTATTTTATTGTGATATTATATTGTGTTACTATTTTCTTTTGATCTATTTATTTGTTTTAACTGCTTTGTTGGGAAAGGGCTTGTAAGTAAGCATTTCACGGTAAAGTCTACAGTTGTTGTATTCAGCACATGTGACAAATATAATTTGATTTGATTTGATATGCACAAACCCACAAACCATGACTACGGCTTTTGGACTTATATAATTATTGCAAAAACTTACTGCATAATTCAACACTTTTCTCTCCGTACTCACCCTCCCCAGCACATGTAAATATCCTACTGTAAATTGTTTGTGCCTTTCATGAATTTATATTTCTGCTAATTGTTCCATATTTATATTCCATTGAGCTTTTATTTTTTTGCATACTTACTCCTATTCTTATTGCTGTCACATTGTTGATAGGTGAACCTGCAAGTAAGCATTTCATTATACTGTGTACTATTTGTATCCTGTGCATATGACAAATAAACTAGGGTCTATTTTTCAGAATTTCCACCTGACTGAAGTGCCCAAAGTAAACTGGCTGTTACTCAGGCCCAGAAGCCAGGATATGCATATAATTGGTAGCATTGGATAGAAAACACCTTGAAGTTTGTAAAAATGTTTAACTAATGTATGAGATATAACACAATTGATATGGTAGGAGAAAGTCTAAAGAAAAACCAACCAGAATTGTTTTATTTAGGTCCCAGGCTCTTATAATGGAAAGCTATGGGTCCTATGCATTTCCAGCTCCCAGATTGCAATTCATATGGCTTCCACTAGATGTCAACAGTCTTTGTTCAAGGTTTCAGGCTTGTTTCTTCCAAAACAAGGAAGAATTTGGAGTTTTGGTACAAAGAGTCACAGTGAAAAATCAGTCTGTGGGCGCGCACTTGCTAATTTAACTTTTCTATTGAACATACTTCTTTCCGTATGAAATATTATAGTTTATTTACATTTTAGGGTACCTGAGGATTAAATAGAAACATAGTTTGACTTGTTTGAACAAACTTTAGCGGTAGCTTTTTGGATTCCTTTGTCTGCATGTTGAACAAGTGGATAACTGGCGCCAACTAAACAGACTTTTTGGGATATAAAGAAGGATTTTATCTAACAAAACAACCATTCATGTTGTATCTGGGACCCTTGGGATTGCAAACAGAGGAAGATTTTCAAAAAGTAAGTGATTATTTAATCGCTATTTTTGATTTAATGAAGCCTGTTCTGGTTGAAAAATATGTTGATGTGGGGCGCCATCCTCAAACAATCACATGGTATACTTTCGCTGTAAAGCCAATTGTAAATCGGACAATGCAGTTAGATTAACAATCATTTAAGCTTTTAACCAATATGAGATACTTGTATGTTCATAAATGTTTAATGTTACTATAATTTATTTGAATTGTGCGCCCTCCAATTTCACCGGATGTTGTCGACAGGTGTCCGCGGGATACCTAGCCTTAAGAAGTTAAATCAGGGTTTGGCAACTCTGGTCCTGGAGAGTGCAGTGTGTACATACTTTTCTTCCAGCAAAGCTCTACCCAAAACCCGGATGACGCTGGGCTAATTGTGCGCCGCCCTTTGGCACTCCAAATTACGTCCGGTTGTGATACAGCCTGGAATCAAACCAGGGTCTGTAAGTGACGCCTCAAGCACTGAGATGCATTGCCTTAGACTGCTGCGCCATTCGGGAGCCCAAATTGAGGTGTGTTAGTGCAGGACTGGTACAAAATGTAGTATTTAGCTGACAGCATAGAATGAGCTTGCATAGAATTGTGCAGTGACATTCACCCCTCAGAGGTAATATAAGTCCAATAGCAGGTAGGCGTAATGTCATCTCTGAATGACATCAGATCAAGCTTTCCGAATTAGCCGTTATTATCACTGAAGTAGTAATTCCCCCCTGCGCTTAAAGGCTGCAGAAGCTACCATTTATCCCAGGGAAGCATTGTAGTACTCCAGTCCAGTACTCCAGTCCAGTCCAGTACTAATACCAGTCCAGTCCCGATTTTGATGCTTGTGACTAGATTCAAGACTCGACCAGTGATGACTCAGACTTGGACTCGGACTTGATCAATAATAATTATGATAATTTATTACATTTGAAATGCACTTTTCATCATACAGTAATAATCTCAAAGTGCATAAAATAGAAATAGAAATTGAAAAATTGTAAAAAAAATAGATAGTAATATCTAACCATATAATGAAAGCAACAATTAAAGTCGAGGAGGAATGGTAGGCTAGCTGATAGACATGAGTCTTAAGGCCTGCTTTAAAAGCTCCAACAGTCTGAACAACCCTGAAATTATCTGGAAGGGAGTTCCATGGGCATGGTGTGAGAGAGGAAAAGGCACGGTCCACCATTGTGATGAGCTTGGTCCTGGGGGCATGAAGGAGTTTGGGGTGGCTTGAACATAGGGTGCATGGAGGTTCATGGGGGAGAGTAGGTCTGACAGGTAGGCAGGTCCATGATGCCAGTTAGGGGTTTGTTGATGAGGAGGAGAATTTTATAATCAATTCTTTGAGGAACAGGTAACCAATGGAGATAATGGTGCCGGAGGGGATTGCTGCTGTTTTACGGGCTCTTAACCAATTGTGCTGTTATGTGTTTTTTCGCGTTATTTGTAAATTATTTTGTACATAATGTTTCTGCCACCATCTCTTATAACCAAAAATAACTTCTGGATATCAAAACAGCGATTACTCACATTGTGTTGGACAAATATTTTTTTCTTAACGAGTCTGACGCAAAGGATTTACTTCAGACACCAAATACCTATCATTCACATGAAGAAGAGACAGAGATATAGGGTACGTAGGTTGTGGTGCCTAATAAACTGAATAAGCTCCGATCAAGACTATCCTACTAACTGGACATTAAAAACTGTAATATCTTATGTTTCACCGAGTCATGGCAGAACGACGACATGGATAACATACAGCTGGCTGGATTTTCCATGCATCGGCAAGATAGAACAGCTGTCTGTCATCTCTGAATGGGTGGCAGTCTGTGTCTATTTGTCAATAACAGCTGGTGCACGAAATCTAATATTAAGGAAGTCTCAAGGTTTTACTCGCCTGAGGTAGAGTATCTCATGATAAGCTGTAGACCACACTATCTACCAAGAGAGTTCTCATGTATATTATTCGTTGCCGTCTATTTACCATCACAAACCAATGCTGGCACTAAGACCGCACTCAATGAGCTGTATAAGGCCATAAGCAAACAAAAAAATGCTCATCCAGAGACGGCACTCCTATTGGCCGGGGACTTTAATGCAGGCAAACTTAAATCTGTTTTACCTCATTTCTACCAGCATGTTACATGCCCAACCAGATGACTCAGATGCTAAGCTACAGGACTGTTTTGTTAGCACAGACTGGAATATGTTCCGGGATTCTGGGGCAGCAGGGTAGCCTAGTGGTTGCAAGATGGAATCCCCGAGCTGACAAGGTAAAAATCTGTTGATCTGCCCCTGAAAAAGGCATTTAACCCACTGTTCCTAGGCCATCGTTGAAAATAAGAATTTGTTCTTTGTTAAATAGTTAAATAAAGGTAAAATAAAAAATGGCATTGAGGACTACACCACATCAGTCACTGGCTTCATCAATAAGTGTATTGATGACGTCGTGCCCACAGTGACCGTACGTACATACCAGAAGCCATGGATTACAGGCAACATCCGCACTGAGCTAAAGGGTAGAGCTGCCGCTTTCAAGGAGCGGCACTCTAACCCAGACGCTTATAAGAAATCCTGCTACGCCCTCCGACAAACAGGCAAAAGTCAATACAGGACTGAGATTGAATCCTACTACAACGGCTCCGACACGTCGGATGCGGCAGGGCTCGCAAACTATTACAGACTGCAAAGGGAAGCACAGCTGTGAGCTGCCCAGCTAAATTACTTCTATGCGCACTTCGAGGCAAGCAACACTGAAGCATGCATGAGAGCACCAGCTACGCTCTCTGTAGCCGATGTGAGTAAGACCATTAAACAGGTCAACATTCACAAGGCTGCAGGGCCAGATGGATTACCAGGATATGTACTCCGAGCATGCACTGGCCAACTGGCAAGTGTCCTCACTGACATTTTCTCCTGTCCCTGACCGAGTCTGTAATACCAACATGTTTCAAGCAGACCACCATAGTCCCTGTGCCTAGGAACATCAAGGTAACCTGCCTAAATGACTACAGACCCGGAGCACTCACATCTGTAGCCATGAAGTGCTTTGAAAGGCTGGTCATGGCTTACTTTAACATCATTATCCCAGAAACACTAGACCTACTCCAATTTGCATACTGCCCCAACAGATCCACAGATGACGCAATCTCTATTGCACTCCACACTGCCCTTTCCCATCTGGACAAAAGGAACACCTATGTGAGAATGCTATTCATTGACTACAGCTGAGCGTTCAACACCATAGTGCCCTCAAAGCTCATCACTAAGCTAAGGACTCTGGGACTAAACACCGGTCCTCTCCTATATTATGTGTTAACCCATTACTGCATAGCCAAGCACGACTCCAACACCATCATTAAGATTGTTGACGACACAATGTTAGGCCTGCCTGATCAACGACAATGATAAGACAGCCTATAGGGAGGAGGTCAGAGACCTAGACATGTGGTGCCAGGATAACAACCTCTCCCTCAATGTGATCAAGACAAAGGAGATGATCGTGGACCACAGGAAAAGGAAGGCCGAGCACGCCCCCATTCTCATCAACAGGGCTGTAGTGGAGCAGGTTGAAAGCTTCAAGTTCCTTGGTGTCCACATCACCAACTAACTATCATGGTACAAATACACCAAGACAGTTGTGAACAGGGAACAACAACGCCTATTCTCCCTCAGGAGACTGAAAATATTTGGCATGGGTCCTCAGATCCTCAAAAAGTTCTACAGCTGCACCATTGACATCATCTTGACTGGTTGCATCACCACCTGGTACGGCAACTGCTTGGCCTCCGACCGCAAGGCACTACAGAGAGTAGTGCGTACGGCCTAGTACATCACTGGGGCCAAGCTTCCCGCCATCCAGGCCCTCTATACCAGGCGGTGTCAGAGGAAGGCCCTAAAAATTGCCAAAGACTCCAGCCACCCTAGTCATAGACTGTTCTCTCTGGTACCGCACGGCAAGCAGTACCGGAGCGCCAAGTCTAGGTCCAAAGGGCTTCTTAACAGCTTCTATCCCTAAGCCACAATACTTCTGAACAGCTAATCGAATGGCTACCCAGACTATTTGCATTGACCCCCCCCCCCATTTTTACGCTGCTGCTGCTCTTTGTTTATTATCTATGCATAGTCACTTTACCTCTATGTACATATCACCTCTATTACCTCAACTAATCTGTGCACCCCCCCCCCGCACATTGACTCTGTACCGGTACCCCCTGTAAATAGCCTCGTTACTGTTATTTTATTGTTACTCTTTAATTATTTCTTATTTTCTTATTTTTTAGTACTCTACTTTCTAGTATTGTTTTTTTTTACTTCTTAACACTTATTTTTCTTAAGACTGCATTGTTGGTTATGGGCTTGAAAGTAAGCATTTTACTGTAAAGTCTTTTGTGACCACTATGTGACAAATACAATTTTATTTTATTTTGAGATCAGCAAGCATGGGAGTGACGGGGGCAGACTTTTTTGTTGGTGTCAGAATCCTTATGGTACTGTTTTGGATGAGCTGTAGTTCATGAATTGAATTTGCAGGCAGGCCCCCCAGTAAATGCATGTATTAGCTTTTCTGCATCAGATGTGGTGAGGGTCTTAGTCGGGAAATGTTCTTCAGGTGAAAGAATGACGTTTTACAGAAGTGACTTATGTGGGCATGGAAGAAGAATTTCACACCAAAATTGGTGATGACTGATGTGAGTGGGATGATGTGGCCATCTATGGCAGGGCGGATGCTGCAGGAGTTGGTGATCTCAGTTGGTGTGGCTCAGTTGGTAGAGCATGGTGTTTGCAACGCCAGGGTTGTGAGAAAAAATGTATGAAATGTATGCATTTGCTACTGTAAATCGCTCTGGATAAGAGCGTCTGCTAAATGACTAAAATGTAAATGTATCTGTTGGGGAATGTATGCTTATCAGCATTGCCTCTGTCTTATTGTTGTTGAGTTGGAGGAAGTTGTTCTGCATCTGAGATTTGACCTCTTCCAGACAGTTGGATAATGTTGACAAAGCAGATGATGTGTCAGATTTGTTTTAATGTTCACCTGTGTGATGTCTGCATAGCAGTGGAAATGGACACTGTGTTGTCTGAAGATCTGGCCAAGTGGGAGCATGTAGAGCAGGAAGAGGATAGGTCCCAACACCTACCCATCTGGGACACTGCAGAAAATGGTGGAGACCTCTGATCTTGCCTCACAAAGTGTGACGTACTGCTTGCGGTTAGTGAGGAAGGAGGTGAACCAAGGGTACCTTGTTTTCCGAAAGTCTCTCCACTTTGCTTAATTCAACATAGTTACAATAGCTACTGAATTACTGTAGCAAGCTATCTCGACTAATGTGCAATACTCTAAGATGCTTAGCGTTCTGCTTTATGTAATGTAGGTTCAAAGATTGTTGGAATGCAGCTTTTAGCACTACCAAAGGACTCATGACTCAAACTTGGACTCGAGGATTCTGACTCGATCACTAGGGACTCGACTTGTACTCAAGGTTTACTGACTAGACTACATCGCTGCAGGGAAGAGACCTGTTTTGCTTATACCTAGCACTTCTAAATGACGGTCAAACATGAAATTCATGGAAAATATTGTGTTTTGTGTTGACTAATTATGTGGGCTGAGGGAGGGGAGGACATGTTGCCACTTTGTGACAGATGTTTAGACAACATTGTGGTGCCATGTAACTGTTCTAGTTCCAGAGCTGTATGTAGTAAAAGGGTATCCAAGTCATCAGGCTGCAGTATCTGCCGGTTGTCATCCTTGCCTTCAGGGACTGAGTTCATTGGTGGGCCAGGAATTTACATTCTCTACCTAAATAATGAGTCAATTGATTAACAATCTCAGAAGCAATAATTAACAGATGATAAATATGTTGGTAAAACAGAAGAATTAAAAAACAACCTATGAATATATCAAGCATGGTGAACCAAACGTATGAGAATCACACACTACGCTCTTCACCTAGTTTCTCCCCTAATACACACTCTAAACCCAGCATCAGTGTTAGAGATGGGGAAGAGTTTTTGTCATGGGCTGTATCACTGTGGCCGTTATACTGCACTGTTATACATCCCTGTACAAAAACCCCTTTCCTGTCTAGACTGAGGAATTTACACTGTTATGAGGGCGGCTGTGTGAAACATCAGACATCGATGCCTTTTCTCTCAATATCAAAAGGAAGCATCTGTTGTGTTCTGTACAACATTGTTTCCCAACAATTCATTATGAACAGTATGGTGTCAACATATTTATGGATCATTCATGTAGCCTATCAACTAACCTCAGATGGAGCACTTGACATTGCTTTATATTCCTAACCTACTACTAGCTAGCTATGTAGCTGCTAGCTACAGAACAAACAAGCAACAAATGGCATTTACGTGCTGATCAATATATAATCAATCATAAAGCAAAAGTATATGCAGATCATGTTGTGTGCACTGAAGTGTTCGCAAGCTAGTTAGCTTTAATTGGTTGAACGTTAGCTACTTAACCACAGTATCATGTCAACTTGCTAGCTGTCTATTGGATTGCTGTGATTTAACGTTAACTAGCTAGCTAAACTGATTGTTTAATCAAAGCCTTCCTTGAATATCTATATTTTGCCACCTATGTATGTAACTGTTAGCTAGCTAACTTGCTATGCAAAACAACATGTTAGCTACAGTATCTAACTATCTAGCTACTTGTGACATAGCCAAACTAGTTGATGATTAAAAAAAGTGATGCAAGTTTGAACACTGTACCTTGTTGTCAGTTGAGGTATTTATGAAAAACTATTGTTTAAACATCCTGTCTAGTGTCACCTTGTTTTCTGCAACAGTCTGGCATGCAAGTTCACTCAATGTAGCCCGGCGTTTGATTGTTTGGTCTGGACTCTGATGTGGCATTCTAGAAAGTCCCACAAAATTAACTGGTTAGGTGGCAAGGAATCAATGCATTCTCATTCAAAAGTAGTCGACAATGCTACATTTATGTCTTAAATTAGCTGAACACATCCTATATTCTAAACACTCACACACGTTTCTCTCATTGACCTTGCTTGCATTGGATTCATTGATATGGTGGCCCTTTGAAGCATTAAGATCTGCAAGTTTATAGCATCTTCCCAGTCAGTTTATGGATGGGACAGCATAAGATGGAGACTCTGGGGTTTTGTCAACCTATTATATTATAGAAGCAAGTGCATGTTGGTCTGATCCTGATAGCTCCAACTTTACTGAAATGAATGCATTATCCCATGCATAAGATGCATAATGTCTTGTGAGGGGTTTGTCTTTTTCTAATACCAGTCACTAATATATGTACTAAATAAGATTTATTGTGCACAATTACAATTAGGCCTACATGGAGATAAATTAGTTCCTGGGTGATCACCCTGGTCTTGAGATGCTGTTGCATTTCTTGATGTAGTTTTAGTAAACAGATACCGTTTATTTACCCTCTAGTCAGACAAATGGGTTTGGCCCACTCAAATTTCCAACTGCTGTTGATAAGATACTGTCACAGTTGCCGCTCTGACTGGGCAGGGGCTTGCAAAGGAAGACTATTTCAGAAGTTGTGAAGGATTTGCCTTTCTTCTTGAACTTGTTCTTGAAGTGATGCAAAACTAGAAGAATAATTTCTTAATTATTTAATTCACGGGTATTATCCATCCTACTGTTGTTGTAAAACTGGTTGTCCCTTCCGGATATCTCCGGGAAGAGCCAGATCCTATTTGATTTGGTCTTCACTACTCGTTACCTGGACCTCCTCACCTCCTTCATCTCCTTCTACAACACCACCATGAAGGTAAGAAGATGGCTGGGCCTTAATACCGAGCCTTCCTTTATTTCTCTCCATACCTCCAAACCACTTGATTAAGTGTTATAAGTTAGTTGGTTAGCTGGCCATCCTGCCTCAGCTCTTCATGATCAGTAAGACGGGTGAGGCGGAGACCATCACCACCCACTACCTGTTCTTCCTGGGTCTCTACCGGGCCCTGTACCTCTTCAACTGGATCTGCTGCTTTTACCTCGAGGGCTTCTTTGACATGATCGCCATTGGGGCCAGCGTGGTGTAAACCATCCTCTACTGCGATGTTTTCTACCTTTATGTCACCAAAGGTGAGAGTCCACCTCTATTTTCTGTTCTGCCATCTGTGTATTCGCTGTTTGACCTTCTGGTATTTTATGTATGTGTAAGTAAGCATTGTTGGAGTAATTGATGGTTGAGTTTGTAGGACTACATCATATCCTAAAGGAGTTATAATCTATCTAGATGCAGTTTGAATGTTGTAGTGCACAGGAGTCAGCACATTGCAAGGGAAATACATTAAAAAAAAGAATGGGCTCTTTGACATGTATCCCTATAATCCTCAGTGCTGAAAGGAAAGAAGCTGAGCTTGCCATGAGAGGTTCAAACGGAGACCCCGTGTCTCCCAGCAGACTCAGGGTGCGTGGAGATGACATCACGGGTGTTATGGTGTGTACTGGAGGCGAAGTCAGGTGCAGGAGAGCAGAGTATAGTTAACAGGCGCACATTTATTTTCCGTTCCAAAACGAGAGCACTACAATAATCAAACACGCTCAAAACACGGAACAAAATAAAAGTCAAGCGCATAAATCAAACACCACATAACATGAAACAATTACACACAAAGACATGATGGGAAACAGAAGGTTAAATACATGTAGATTGATTGGGGAAATGAAAACCAGGTGTGTATGGAACAAGACAAGACAAATGGAATATGAAAAATGGAGCGGCGATGGCTAGAAAGCCGGTGACGTCAATCGCCGAACGCTGCCCGAACAAGGAGAGGAGCCGACTGCGGCGGAAGTTGTGACAACGGGAACCCCGCTGAGCAAGCACAAGATGCCTGAGAGACAGAGCGACTTAAGGGAAAAAAACACTAGTCTTCTTCATGAGTTACTTTGAACTGGTAAACAACAAACAGCTTCAGAACTGAATGAGAGGTCATCCCAGGTCTTCACGCAGCCTTCAGATATCTGTGTTTAGCATCTTGCCTTACCTTTTCTCATTGCTGTTCAAAATAGAAAGAAAACACGTTTTTTTTCAACATGTGAGGTGTACTCTTAATGATGGCTCAACATGCCTTGTATCGATTAGGATTGACTCAATGCAAAGTACCATTCCAAACTTCTTAATGAAATGTAGTCTTTGTGATTAAAATGGAAACGATGTGTCTAGGAGTGTTATGTAATGATGATTTTATGTCTTGCTATTTTTAGGGCTATTTGGTTTATGCTTTCAATGTAGTCATAGACTAAGTGTCACTGACGTAGAGAGGAGTAGGCAGTCGCAGGTTTAGAACTACTGAATTTATTTAAGCACCATAGATCAAAGTAGGACGAAACCCAAATGCTGTTGTGCTCAAAATATATATTTATTAACAAAAAGTCACAGGGCGATCCCAAAGTGCAAAATAAAAAGTACTCAGGAAATGGTAGGAGAGATTCCTCTCAGGAAAACAAGTAACATTTATAGGCCCTCTCCTATTCTCACTATACACCAAGTTACTTGGCTCGGTCATATCCTCACATGGTCTCTCCTATCATTGCTACGCAGACGACACACAATTAATCTTCTCCTTTCCCCCTTTCCCCCTTCTGATAACCAGGTGGCGAATCGCATCTCTGCATGTCTGGCAGACATATCAGTGTGGATGACGGCTCACCACCTCAAGCTGAACCTCGGCAAGACGGAGCTGCTCCTCCTCCCAGGGAAGGACTGCCCGTTCCATGATCTCGCCATCACGGTTGACAACTCCCTTGTGTCCTCCTCCCAGAGTGCTAAGAACCTTGGCGTGACCCTGGACAACACCCTGTCGTTCTCCACTAACATCAAGGCGGTGACCCGATCCTGTAGGTTCATGCTCTACAACATTCGCAGAGTACGACCCTGCCTCACACAGGAAGCGGCGCAGGTCCTAGTCCAGGCACTTGTCATCTCCCGTCTGGATTACTGCAACTCGCTGTTGGCTGGGCTCCCTGCCTGTGCCATTAAACCCCTACAACTCATCCAGAACGCCGCAGCCCGTCTGGTGTTCAACCTTCCCAAGTTCTCTCACGTCACCCCGCTCCTCCGCTCTATCCACTGGCTTCCAGTTGAAGCTCGCATCCGCTACAAGTCCATGCTGCTTGCCAACGGAGCTGTGAGGGGAACGGCACCTCCGTACCTTCAGGCTCTGATCAGGCCCTACACCCAAACAAGGGTACTGCGTTCATCCACCTCTGGCCTGCTCGCCTCCCTACCTCTGAGGAAGCACAGCTCCCGCTCAGCCAAGTCAAAACTGTTCGCTGCTCTGGCACCCCAATGGTGGAACAAGCTCCCTCACGACGCCAGGACAGCGGAGTCAATCACCACCTTCCGGAGACACCTGAAACCCCACCTCTTTAAGGAATACCTGGGATAGGATAAAGTAATCCTTCTACCCCCCCCCCCCCCCCGAAAGATTTAGATGCACTATTGTAAAGTGGTTGTTCCACTGGATATCTTAAGGTGAATGCACCAATTTGTAAGTCGCTCTGGATAAGAGCGTCTGCTAAATTACTTAAATATAAATGTAATGTAATGTAAATGATAGAGTGGGAATTGGAATCAGGTGTGTAATGATGACGAGACAAGTCCGGGGTTGATGAGTGAAGGGCGTTTGCCAGCAGTAGGTTCGGCAGCAGCTAGAAGGCCGGCGACACCGAACACCTGAGCTGGACAGGAGAAGGCAACTCTGGACGGTTCTGACCTAGAATATGTGGACAACTACAAATATCTAGGTGTCTGGTTAGACTGTAAACTCTCCTTCCAGACTCACATTAAGCATCTCCAATCCAAAATTAAATCTAGAATCGGCTTCCTATTTCGCAACAAAGCCTCCTTCACTCATGCTGCCAAACACACCCTCGTAAAATTGACTATCCTACCGGTCCTTGACTTCGGCGATGTCATTTACAAAATAGCCCCCAACACTCTACTCAGCAAACTGGATGTAGTCTATCACAATGCCATCCATTTTGTCACCAAAGCCCCATATACTACCCACCACTGCGACCTGTGTGCTCTCATTGGCTGGCCCTCACTACATACTCGTCGCCAAACCCACTGGCTCCAGGTCATCTATAAGTCCTTTCCAGGTAAAGCCCTGCCTTATCTCAGCTTATTGGTCACCATAGCAACACCCACCCGTAGCACACGCTCCAGCAGGTATATTTCACTGGTTGCCCCCAAAGCCAACACTTCCTTTGGCTGCCTTTCCTTCCAGTTCTCTGCTGCCAATGACTGGAACGAATTGCAAAAATCACTGAAGCTGGAGACATATCTCCCTCAATAGCTTTAAGCACCAGCTGTCAGAGCAGCTTACCGATCACTGTACCTGTACACCACCAATCTGTAAATAGCACACCCAACTATCTCATTCCCATATTATTACTTAACCTCTTGCTCTTTTTGCACTCCAGTATCTCCACTTGCACATTCATCTACTGCAAATCTACCATTCCAGTGTTTTACTTGCTATGTTGTATTTACTTCGCCTCCATAGCCTATTTATTGCCTTTACCTCCCTTATCTCACCTCATTTGCTCACATTGTATATAGACTTATTTTTCTATTGTATTATTGACGGTATGTTTGTTTTACTCCATGTGTAACTCTGTGTTTTTGTATGTGTCGAACTGCTTTGCTTTATCTTGGCCAGGTCGCAGTTGTAAATGAGAACTTGTTCTCAACTTGCCTACCAGGTTAAATAAAGGTGAAATAAAAAAATATAAAAAATCATCATCTGCACATATATTACTCCAGTATTAATGCTAAATTGCAATTATTTCGCCTCTATGGCCTATTTATTGCCTACCTCCCTACTCTTCTACATTTGCACACACTGTACATAGATTTTTCTATTGTGTTATTGACTGTACGTTTATCTATGTGTAACTCTGTGTTGTTGTTTTTGTCGCACTGCTTTGCTTTATCTTGGCCAGGTTGCAGTTGTAAATGAGAACTTGTTCTCAACTGGCCTACCTGGTTAAATAAAGGTGAAAAAAATGAAAAAAAGGCTGTTGTGACACTAAGGTTAATTTGGTATTGATTGAATACTGTAATCACCTTACATGGTCAGTTTTCTGTTGTTTAGCTGTTAAATAAAGATGCAGTCATTTGTCACAGAGGGAAAAGACCCATTGAAATATACATGATATTCTAGAACAGTGTTCGGGAGGAATGCATGTGAGATATGGTGTTTGGTATAGATGCATTTGAGTTAAATGTTGAGATTTGACCCATTTTCCCACCTATGTAAACCCCCATTGCCTTTTCATTTGAGTCATTCCTATAGCTTCCTTTTGTTTTATGTTGCATGATACCTGTGATACCACCTCACTTCCAATAAACTTATGAAAAAACACATTTTTATCTTGTTACTGTGAAAAAACAACACCTACAGTATGTACAGATAGCTAGAAAAAGCTCAGCCAAAACACTGTAAGTACTTAAAATTACTTTTAATCTATTGGTATATTATTAGAATCCCCATTAGCTGTTGTGAAAGCAGCAGCTACTCTTCCTGGGGTCCACATTAAACATGACATAATACAAAACATTTAACAAGAACAGCTCAAGGCCTGAACTACAAATCTGTAGTGAAGTGTCAATCATTACAATCATTACTTGTGTAAATGTATTAGAAAATGTCTTACAATACTGAGACACTGGCTTTCAAGAACAAATCAATTTAGTAGTGCAGTTGAAGTGATTTACTTCTAACATGCCATCAAAGTAACATCTCACCACTAAGAAAAGGAGAGAAAAGGTACATTAATAAATTGAATACAAAGATAAAAACGCACATTTTTTATTTTAGATTGATAAAAATCATCAGTCACTATCATCTCTGTTAGTGCATACTTTACATTCTGTATATCTGGAGTGTTTCTGGTTCACACAAACTGACATGACCTTTGTCACAGAAACTAGCTCCCACTGTTCAAATGGACCACCGATTTTAAACTTAATCAAAAGACTTCCCTGTTATTAATCCTATGTGGATCAAAACTAGAGGAACACATTTAATGAAATCTTTGGCAAATGTACAATATGGATTATAGCATACTGCACACATTGTTTACAAAATAGACGTTCTTAAATACAATGTAGCAGTAACAGGTGTATTATTTGCAGTGCTACCTGGTCATTTGTCATGTTTTAAAATGGGCTTTGTTTAACATCAAATCATTTCTACTATTACAGGTGCTTAGTCCCCTCTCCATTGCAAATGAGGACAATAAAAACCAAGGTACATTCATTGCATATAACATCTGACATGCAGACTAGCAGCTGATAGCAGCTTGAATTTCAACTGTGTTTATCATGTATAAAATATACATCTTTGTTCTCTTAAGGCCTGCTTTAAAAGTTCCAACAGTCTGAACAACCCTGAAATTATCTGGAAGGGAGTTCCATGGGTATGGTGTGAGACAGGAAAAGGCACAGTCCCCCATTGTGAGGAGCCTGGTCCTGGGGGCATGAAGGAGTATAAGCATGGCTTGAATGTAAGGTGCGTGGAGGTTCATAAGGGGAGAGCAGGTCTGACAGGTAGGCGGGTCCCCGATGCCATTTTGGGGTTTGTAGAGGAGCAGGAGGAATAGGTAGCCAATGGAGATCAACAAGGATGGGAGTGATGTGAGCAGATTTTTTTGTTTGTCAGAATCCTTACGGCATTGTTTTGGATGAGCTGTAGTTTATGAATTGAATTTGCAGGCAGGCCCCCCAGTAAATGCATGTATTAGCTTTTCTGCGTCAGAAGTGGTGAGGGTCTTAGTCGGGAGATGTTCTTCAGGTGAAAGAATGACGTTTTACAGAAGTGACTTATGTGGGAATTGAAGGAGAGAGCCGGGTAGAATTTCACACCCAAATTAGTGATGACTGATGTGTGTGGGATGATGTGGCCATCTATGGCAGGGCGGATGCTGCAGGAGTTGGTGATCTGTTGGGGTATGCTTACCAGCATTGCCTCTGTCTTACTGTTGTTGAGTTGGAGGAAGTTGTTCTGCATCTGAGATTTCACCTGTGTGATGTCTGCGTAGCAGTGGAATTGGACACTGTGTTGTCTGTAGATCTGGTCAAGTGGGAGCATGTAGAGCAGGAAGAGGATAGGTCCTAACACCGACTCAAGTGGGACACCGCCGGTTAAGGTGGACTCCTCTGATCTTGCCTCACAAAGTGTGACGTACTAATTGCGGTTAGTGAGGTAGGAGGTGAACCAATGGTATGTTTGTTGTCAGAAATTCTCTCTCTGCTTAATTCAACATAGTTACAGTACAGTAGCTACTGAATTGGCTCGCCATCCTGACTAATTTGCAATACCGATTTCCGTATCGTAGGGTCAAAGATTGTTGGAATGCAGCTTTTAGCACTACCAAGGGAGTTGTTACTCGACTTTGGACTCAAGGACTCTGACTCGAACTCGAGAGACTCGACTTGGACTCAAGGTTTAGTGACTTGACTACATCACTGCAGGGAAGAGACCTGTTTTGCTCATACCTAGCCCTTCTAAATATCAGTCAAACATGAAATGGCAAATATTGTGTTGTGTGTTGGCTAATAATGTGGGTTGAGGGTGGGGAGGACATGTTAGCACTTTGTGACAGTTGTTTTGACAACACTGCAGTGCCACATAACTGTATGGTATGTAGTAAAAGTATATCCAACTCCTTAGGCTGCAGTATCTGCCGGTTGTCATCCTTGCCTTCAGGGACTGAGTTCAGTGGTGTGCCAGGCGTGTGGACTCTCTAGCTACATAATGGCATCAATTTTCTCAAAAACAAGAATTTGGATGTTATTTGAATGGCAGGTAGCCTAGCAGTTAAGATAATTGGATCAGTAACCAAAAGGTCACTGGTTCAAATCCCCAAGAAGACTAAGTGAAAGGTCTGTCAATGTGCCCATGAGCAAGGCACTTAACACTAATTGCTCTGGATAACGGTGCCTACTAAAAACATTTAATAGAAATATATTTAAGATTAAATTTGACAGTACAATTGAAGAACAACCCTGTGAAGCTAAAGACTGAATGCTTGCTTACTTAGATAGTGACATTTGACACACTGTTTCATAACATAGTGTTTGTTTCAGAGGGCTCTATCTACCCTCAGTCCAGAAGAGGTTTCAGTAAGTGTGCCTATGTTATGAGGAAGCACCTGTTCCCTCAGTGTGGTGAATGGCATGGCTGGTTTCCTGTCTGTTACTGCTCATTACATAAATAATATCCAGTGTGGATACATTCTACCACAAGGCCAAAATGTTCCCACTTTGTCTGTTATTTTAGTTTAATCATCATTCATTTGTATGTTAATCTATGTTTCTGTCCATCCATACTGTACATCAACATCAGTTTTTGACAAATTATATTATAATTTAAACGATTATTGCAAATTTAGTTACTTGTTCAACAAATTATTAAAGACCTGCCACTGCAACCTCTTATTGTGAATGTGACTGAGCAAATTTTAGGCAAGTATTTTCAGATCGGCATAGCTCAGCTAAGAAAAGTGTCGACCCATTGTTATTTTGATATTACCTTTGTAGGTGCTTTGTGACATACAGTTGAAGTCGGAAGTTTACATACACCTTAGCCAAATACATTTAAACTCAGTTTTTCACAATTCCTGACGTTTAATCCGAGTACAAATTCCCTGTTTTAAGTCAGTTAGGATCACCACTTTATTTTAAGAATGTGAAATGTCAGAATAATAGAGAGAATTATTTATTTCAGCTGTAATTGCTTTCATCACATTCCCAGTGGGTCAGAAGTACACTCAGTTACACTCAATTAGTATTTGGTAGCATTGCCTTTAAATGGTTTAACTTTGGTCAAACGTTTTGGGTAGCCTTCCACAAACTTCCCACTTATTGTGGGTGAATTGGGTGAATTTTGGCCCATTCCTCCTGACAGAGCTGGTGTAACTGAGTCAGGTTTCTAGGTCTACTTGCTCGCACACACTTTTTCAGTTATGCCCACATATTTTCTATAGGTTTGAGGTCAGGGCTTTGTGATGGCCACTGAAATACCTTGACTTTGTTGTCCTTAAGCCATTTTGCAACAACTTTGGAAGTATGCTTGGGGTCATTGTCTATTTGGAAGAACCAGTTGCGACCAAGCTTTAACTTCCTGACTGATGTCTTGAGATGTTCAATGATTCAATATATCCACATAATTTCCCCCCCTCATGATTCCATCTATTTTGTGAAGTGCCACAGTCCCTCCTGCAGCAAAGCACCTCGACAACATGATGCTGCCACCCCCGTGCCTCACGGTTGAGATGGTGTTCTTCGGCTTACAAGCCTCCCCTTTTTCCTCCAAACACAACGATGGTCATTATGGCTAAACAGTTCTATTTTTGTTTCATCAGACCAGAGGACATTTCTCCAAAAAGTATGATCTTTGTCCCCATGTGCAGTTGCAAACCGTGGTCTGCTTTTTTATGGCGGTTTTGGAGCAGTGGCTTCTTCCTTGCTGAGTGGCCTTTCAGGTTATGTCGATATAGGACTCGTTTTACTGTGGATATAGATACTTTTGTACCTGTTTCCTCCAGCATCTTCACAAGGTCCTTTGCTGTTGTTCCGGGATTGATTTGCACTTTTCACACCAAAGTACGTTCATCTCTAGGAGATAGAACGCGTCTCCTTCCTGAGTGGTATGACGGTTGATTGGTCCCATGGTGTTTATACTTGCGTACTATTGTTTGTACAGATGAACATGGTACCTTCAGGCGTTTGGAAATTGCTCCCAAGGATGAACCAGACTTGTGGACGTCTACAATTATTTTTCTCAGGTCTTGGCTGATTTCTTTTTATTTTCCCATGATGTCAAGTAAAGAGGCACTGAGATTGAAGGTAGGCCTTGAAATACATCAACAGGTACACCTCCAATTGACTCAAAATGTCAATTAGCCTATCAGAAGCTTCTAAAGCCATGACATAATTTTCTGGAATTTTCCAAGTTGTTTAAAGGCACAGTCAACTTAGTGTATGTAACCTTCTGACCTACTGGAATTGTGATATGGTGAGTTATAAGTGAAATAATCTGTCTGTAAACAATTGTTGGAAAAAATACTTTTGTCATTGTTGAGATTTCAAGCTCACTCAGGAAAATAAAAATATATATATAAATAGATAAAAGAGAATTAAATGGGGAACGAGTGATTTCTTTAAGTTTCTTAGATATGTTACGTTATGTGCGCATGCGCAGCTTTACCAGCGACTTAAATTACAGCACCTGGTAATCATTTCACCGTAGACAATCATCAGGAGCACACAGCCCGTTGGTATGTAACTGCGAACTACTCAGTCTAGCATTCATGTTTAAGTCACTTATATGTTTGTGCACTGAACGTTTACCTCACTGTGTCGGTCTTAGTTGGCCGTGAGTAACTTGTAGCTCGCCGGGTGCGGTAGCTCAGCAACCCAGATGCTATATAGCATTAGGCTATTATTATCAGCCATTTGCATTGTGCTGATTGTTCGGAGCACTCTGCTGGTTTCTGGTGGCGGTGGTGGTGATAGCGGTGGTTTGGTTCGGTTCGGTGATCCATGGTGGAGTGCCGCATTATGTTGCGTTTGTGTGTAAATCCTTTGGACGAGGCATGTGGTGGCATGGGTTCTGTGTCCTGTGACAGCGTCCATAGCAACCTGTGACGGCAGAGTCACTGTGCGCATGCTCCTCTGGCGCTGGGCGATGTGGTCGGTGCTGTTTTTAAGCCAGATTCGCCACATCTTTGATGGTGTTGCAGGCTTATTTGATTTATTATTATTATATTACTTGAATAATATATTAAATAATATATCTGAATAATATATTGTCATTACTTGTTTGTTGTATTTCAGGTTTATGACCTGTGGTCATTTGATAAAATAAAATTAAGGACAAAACACGAGTCATGACATTGTGTGCTTCCTGGTGAGCCTTTTCGGAGGGCTAAATAACGAAAATCCGAACAGTCATGCACAAAGTAGATGTCCTAACCAACTTGCCCAAACTATAGTTTGTTAACAAGAAATTTGTGGAGTGGTTGAAAAACGAGTTTTAATGACTCAAACCTAAGTGTATGTAAACTTCCAACTTCAACTGTAACTAAAGAAAGTCTTTTTTTTATGTATAACTATCATATAAGGTCTGTTTAATGCACAGTTGGATATTAGTATTTGATATTTGTAATCAGTGCACTAAATCTGCACTAAATATTTTTGTATTTGGCCAGGTTTTGTCTTATTAGTAGTCCGATAAGCGGTCACTTGGCACAGAGTCTGCTGAGATTTCAGTAAGTATGTGCTGCCATGACCAGCACTTGGGCTGAGGTTTTTGTATTGGTGTATATCACTGTGGCTGCCCCATACACAGTGACACACACCATTACAAAAACCCACGTCAAATGCTCCCACAGTAAAGGTAATGTATTTATATGATTTTCTTTCTTCATTTGCAGTCAAAATGTGACGTTTGTCAACATCTATATGTGACAAATAATTCTACTTTAAAATGTCAATGTTACTTTTTTAAGTCCAGCCAATTCAATGTTTTTCCAAATATGATAAACAATCTAGTTTAAAGTTATGAACATAATATTTAAAAAAAATGCGATGTGAGAATGTTTAAGTGCAGACAGAATTCAATGGTTGTTCCAAATATGACATAAAAAGGAAAAGCATGAGACCAGCTTGTTTAAGATTATGGATTGTTTAATCTTAAGATGAAACAGTTGTATTCAACATAGTCATTATATTCATATAAGGCGTATTCAGAACATTCCAGTATGATCCGTCACTTAATATAGAGTTGAGAGGTAACCACTTGTACTGAGGTTTTTGTACTGGTGTATATCATTGTGGCCCCCAGTGTACACAGTGATACATGCCAGTACAAAAACTCATGCAACATAGCGACTCCTTCAATAAAACCATTTATTTCATCTCCAACATTGACACCATAGTTTTCCCCCAATAAACTTTCATTAACAATCAACTATAAAAATCTATCATAATAGAAATGGAAATCATGTTTATGCATAAACTGGTTTTCCACTTCATACTAACTTCATGTCCAATTCTCATCGATAAATGTTTCTCCTTAATTAACAGATGATAAATATGTTGGTAAAACAGAAGAATTAAAACAACCTATGAATATATCAAGCATGGTGAACCAAACCTATGAGAAACACACACTAAGCTCTTCAACTAGTTTCTGCCCTAACACACACTCTAAGCCCAGAATCAGCATCAATGGGGAAGAGTTTTTGTCATGGGCTGTATCACTGTGGCCGTTATTCTGCACTGTGATACATCCCTGTACAAAAACCCCTCTCCTGTCTAGACTGGGAATTTACACTGTAGTGAGGGCAGTTGTGTGAAACATCAGACATCGATGCCTTTTCTCTCAATATCAAAAGGAAGCATCTGTTGTGTTCTGTACAACATTGTTTCCCAACAATTCATTGTGAACAATATGGTTTCAACGTCTTTATGGAGGAAACATAAAAGCGTCTCATCAATCACTGATATAGCCCATCAACTAACCTCAGATGGATCACTTGACATTGCTATAGCTGTATATCAGTAGTTGGCGATATAGAATGTTTCTAAATGATGTTACAGTAGAAGGAATACTCTTTGGACTAAGGCAGTGTTTGATATGACTATAATAGGAGACTTGGTATTTGATACCTCCTGTAAATAAAGCTATATGTCTGGACAACGTGATAACCATGATTGTTGCATCTTTAATGTCAGGACTGACCACCTTTAAAGGATGCTACACTGTATATTTATATGGACAGGCATGTCAGAAAAACAAACATGATTGTCATACAACATGTTGGCTAAAAACAGCACAGTAGGAATCAATATGAAATCAGAAACATAGGACACAATAGTAGAATAGCAACCAATACTGGAATGGAGAAAATGAAGATGAGAATTTGACAATTCAAATTCATAGCAGTGAAATGATCTCCCATATGGGTCCAGAGTGTAGTCAGTGTGCAGACAGTACAATCCTGTCAACCCTCATGTCCATGGAGAGGTTTTTGTATTGATGTTTATCACCGTGGCCACTCCCATACACAGTGACTCATGACATTACAAAAACCTATGTCGCATACAGCCACAGAATCCTCTCAGTAAAACTCACTGAAACTTCCAATGTCTCCATGCAGACCATGTCTTTTCCAATTCTGTGTCATTTACAACCACCATTGAAGCTCAATTCAAGCAAATGTTTTGATCACATGATTTACAGCGTACAGAAAATAGTTGTTCCTCAGTGTATCTCTGTACCATGGACATTTGTTTGCGTGTATAAATGTACCAGCACGTATAGGTTAGCAGCCTATAGACAATCAGAATGTATATGTCTGTGTTCCTTAGGTGTCAGCACTCTCACACTCTGTGCTTGGTAGAGGTGGTAGGTTTTTGTCATGGACTGTATCATTGTGACCCGCTGTATGGCACAGTGGTTTAACCCTGTACAAAAACCTTCCCACCGCTCTGTGCAGGGCCAAAGCTGGAATAAACATGTGCACCTTTTCACAACAACCATAACATGATCTATTGATTTTAATCTGATGAGCAGAATGTCAAATTATGTTTTACTACTTATTAATAACTATTTTCTTAGTTTGCACTTTCAGTTTATGCTCTGTCAGGCATTTTCAACATAACAAGGATTAAAGAACCTTGCTGAAACAGTGTTATAGACAGTGATTAGGTTCATTTTTAGTACTTATTTAAATTTAAAAATACTGCTTTTTTTAAAATTTAAAACAAATACATTCTGTTGTCGGAATCCAATAGTTGGCGAAGCTGTTTAAATGTTTTATCTTGTAATTGCATATGAGATGAAGTAGGTAGCCATTTCCACCACAGTGGTTTTTGTTAAGGCATGCAACACTGTGCCCCCGTAGTTATCACGATGACACACACCCATACAAAAACCTCTCCACACACCAGAGACCAATACATCTATCATGAACCTGTCATATTTCCCTGGAGTCATCACAAATCTCTCTGATTCAATAAATTATCTTATTTTTACCTTGGAAATGTGTCTTTAGCCAGTAGAGTTGATCTTGTCAGATTTTATAATCCAAATGTATATGAAGAAATGCCAATCCGTTCTCACCGTCCGTTGTGGATGAAGGACAGAGTGCACAGATGAGCATATATAATTATAAAACTTAAAGAGTGAGTTGTGCATCATCTCTTTAGATTGTAAAATAAATGTTCTTTGCACTACAGGAATATGAATTTGTAAGAATGTGGAGTGTTACATATTATAGTACAGTATTGTGACGTCATACTGTAGAACAGTGGTACTCTAAGAAGGGGCAGTGACCCCTAGGTGGGCCACAGAGGTATTGCGTGTGCATATGTGGCATAGTTTTGACTGGGTGGTTTTGGTGCAACTGCCCCAGCAATTTCAGTCATGGTGTCTCGAGCACAATAATAAACAGCAGAGTCCTCTGATCTGAGACTCTTGGCCTCTAAGAACTGAATGCTTGTGGAGACATCCTCAGTCAGAGTGAACTGGCCTTGCAGGGAGTCTGGGTAGTCTGGTGCATCTGTTGAACCAGAGTTAATTCTCCCAATCCACTCCAGAGCTTTGCCTGGTTTCTGCCTTATCCAGTTCATGCAGTAGTCTGTCATATCAAACCCAAAGATTTTACTGGACAATTTAACAGTTTCACCTGAGAAGGTGACGGATCCATCTCATCACAGCAAACTCCTGCAAACATTACGGCGGTCAATCAATAAATTTACATTTACATTTAAGTCATTTAGCAGACGCTCTTATCCAGAGCGACTTACAAATTGGTGCATTCACCTTATGATATCCAGTGGAACAACCACTTTACAATAGTGCATCTAAATCTTTTAAGGGGGGGGGGGGTTAGAAGGATTACTTTATCCTATCCCAGGTATTCCTTAAAGAGGTGGGGTTTCAGGTGTCTCCGGAAGGTGGTGATTGACTCCGCTGTCCTGGCGTCGTGAGGGAGCTTGTTCCACCATTGGGGTGCCAGAGCAGCGAACAGTTTGGACTGGGCTGAGCGGGAACCATGCTTCCTCAGAGGTAGGGGGGCCAGCAGGCCAGAGGTGGATGAATGCAGTGCCCTTGTTTGGGTGTAGGGCCTGATCAGAGCCTGAAGGTACGGAGGTGCCGTTCCCCTCACAGCTCCGTAGGCAAGCAGCATGGTCTTGTAGTCTTTCTTTTTTTTTCTTTTTTTTTCATGGTCTTTAAATTATTAATTCAACAAATTTAACTTTCCTGGTGAAAATGTACTGGCTTCATACTCACCCAATATTCATGCTAGTGTAAAAAATAACAAACCCAAAGGTATTCATAATCTGGTTTCTGAAATATCATATAACTAGTAACTATTGTATGAGTTGAATGATGAGTTGGCAACATGCTGCTTTATATATATATATATATATATATATATATATGAGTGGGAAGGGAAGTAAGTTTGCATAGCTCGCCCTCTGGAGGTTGGCCACAGCTGGCACTGGTCTGTTCAACTTATCCTGTAGGTTCACTTAAATTGTCTTACCATTTATTACACAATGCTGCATAGGATAGACTTTTTCCATCATATCCGTCATTTCATTCCATATTCAAAAAGAGTGATATTGAATAGCACTAGAGATCAAATCAAAGTTGCCATAACACCTGAAATGTCACACACTGATCTGTTTCACCTGTCGTTGTAATTGTCTCCACCCCCCTCCACTTGTTGCCTATCTTCCCCATTATCCCCTGTGTAGTTATACCTGTGTTTTCTGTTTGTCTGTGCCAGTTAGTCTTGTTTGTTCAAGCCTCCCCAAACTACCCTCGGCCAATGAGAAGGCCCAGTGTCACGACTACTGCCGAGGGTGGTTCCTCTCCTTGTTCGGGTGGCGCTCGGCGGTCGTCCTCACCGGCCTACTAGCTGCCATCGATCCCCTTTTCATTTTCTGTTAGTCATGTCTTTATTAGTTGCACCTGTGTTCTATTAGGTAATTAGTGGTGTTATTTAAGCCCGCCTCTCCACCTGTTCTGTGTGCGGGCTTTTTACGTGTTTTCACTGTGTTTGTGTAGTGGATCGTGTTATTGGACTTTGGGTTTTTGTTTCGCCCTTTTGTGTTTGGGCATATTTTCTATTTTTTGGTACTTATTAAATATATTGTACCAAACATTTTTCTGCCTCCTGCGCCTGACTCCACACCCACGACGTCCAAGCGTTACACCCAGCTTATGGTGCAGCACGTCTTCCGGATCCAACCCTTCGCTGCCTAGGCTGGAACAAACAAGATGAACTGGCACAGACAGACAGAAAACACAGGTATAAATACACAGGGGATAATTGGAAAGATGGGTGACACCTGGAGGGGGGGGGAGACAATCACAAAGACAGGTGAAACAGATCAGGGTGTGACATGAAAATCGTATATGCGACCAATAAACTTTAATTTGATCGCCAGCACTATTCAACATCATTTTCTCAAAATAATACTTACTGTATTATCTGTGGCAGAGATGAGGGCCAGTCTCTTATTACGGTAAAAAATACTTCCTTCATGGTGTGACTTCAGATTTCCACTAGATGATAGTGTTTAGCTGGTTTACAAGAGCTGCTGTCCTCAAGCTCCCTGTAGTTGTTAGCAGAAGAAGCCTCATGCGCTGAATACAAGTGTTGCTGTGAATAGCAGCTCTGATGCCTGGCAGCCTGTTAGTCTCCAGTAGCATTTACACACATAGAAAGTGACCTGTACTGAAGTCAGTGGTTCCCAACATTTTTTTTTTAACTTGGTACAGCTTGATGGGATATATAATTCTGTGGCACACCTAAAACTTCCCTATTGATTTATTTAGCGGTAATAACCTCTCATCTGATCCATACTGCAAATCACTTATTTTCTGTAACAAATGTTTTCTATCAATGAAATAGGGTTTGTTTGAAATATTTTTCAGTTTCTTACTCATGATGGTGAATTTGTGTACCCCTTTAAAATCCTTAATCGATTGACATGTGTGTCAATGTAATTAACATAACTGTCACGACTTCTGCCGAAGTCAATGCCCCTCCTTGTTTGGGTGGTGCTCGGCAATCGACGTCACCGGTCTTCTAGCCACCATTGATCAGTTTTTCATTTTCCATTGGTTTTGTCTGGTCTCCTTACACACCTGTTTCTTATCCCAGTAATTACATGTGTATTTAACCCTCTGTTTCACCTCATATCCTTGTCGGTGATTGTTATGTTATGTACGTGTTGTTTATTTATCGGTGTGCGACGGGTTATTGTTTACCCGGATTATTTACTACGTTGGTTTTGGAGTTAGTTTTTTAAATAAATACTCCATTTTTTACCACTTTGGTTTCTCCTGCGCCTGACTTCCCTGCCACCTACATACACGGATAATGACAATAACACAACAATCTAAACCTGTCAGTTTAAGATAAGAGGGAATAACTACACTGTTTGTATTCTGCCATATTCCCAGTCACCTTGCCATGGTTAAATGCAGTAGTTTGCGCTTTCAGTTTTGCGTGAATGTTACCATCTATCCACGGTTGTGGAATAATAGTGAAGACATCAAAACTATGAAATAACACATGGAATCATGTAGTAACCAAAAATGTATTAATCAAATCAAAATATATTTTAGATTCTTCAAAGTAGCCACCCTTTGCCTTGACAGCTTTGCACACTCTTGGCATTCAGTCAACCAGCTTCATGAGGAATGCTTTTCCAACAGTCTTAAAGGAGTTCCCACATATGCTGAGCACTTGTTGGCTGCATTTCCTTCACTCAGCGTTCATCCCTAACCATCTCAATTGGGTTGAGGTTGGGTGATTGTGGAGGCCAGGTCATCTGATGCAGCACTCCATCACTCTCCTCCTTGGTCAAATAGCCCTTACACATCCTGGAGGTGTGTTTTGGGTCATTGTCCTGTTGAAAAACAAATGATTGTCCCACTAAGCATAAACCAGATGGGATGGCGTATCACTACAGAATGCTGTGGTAGCCATGACCCTTGTGTGGTGTTTATGTTATTCATCCAATGTTCGCAGGTCTGATGGACCCACAACATTATTTGTTTTTTAAAACAATATAGCCACAACAATTACATAAAATACTTAATTCTTAATACTTAGATGTTGACTTATCAATTACCAGCAATACAGACAGCATACATGGTTAATATTTGCCATTTACCTATGCTAGATCACATTTAGCAATAAAAGAGCTATTCATTCTACATTTTGTTACATACAATGTTTTATGGAAATTATAAATTAGCCACATTGAATACAAATTAAAGCCGGTCTACACACCACGAGGGACGGAGTTTGTGTGTGTTGCAAATGCATTTCTTGTACTTGATGTGTGTGTACTGTGCCTTCCTGTCCTTCTTGGGTTCACACACATCACAGCGCTTCTTCTTGTTGCTACCGGCTGCAATCTAGAATGATGAAAACACTTAGTTCAGGAATTTTACTTTTACTAACATTGCACTCACTCACTCACTCACTCACATATATAGTTACAGCAGGCCAAGGTAGGAGAGTCAGACATACACACATGCAACATCACTTACACTTACTTCCGGTATTGGAGTTGTTGGTTCTGTGGGTCGGGCAGATGGGGAACCAGCATCCTCCTCCTGAATCCTCCTCATGGGGGTCCTTGGGATATGTTGCCTCCTCTGGATTTGAGGTTTTACCAATGCCTTGCCCAGCTCCTCGAGAAAGAGCTGTCTCTTCTGGAGCTTCCCTCTGTTCCAATCTGGGTTCAACACCATCATCCAGATGACAATTGCGTTGTACACCGAGATGTCCAAGATGTTGAATATTTCAAGTGGCCTGTGTAGGGTTCTTCTTTTGCAGCTGCAGCCAGTCACCAGCTTGTCTAAATTGTCCACCCCTCCTTTTGTGGCATTGTAATCCATTATGATTTCTAGTTTTTTGATGTTCCTGGCCACAGATTCTCCCGTCCCTATGCAGCGTACTCATAAGTACCACATTTTTGCATTTCTTTGGCACGTAGAACACTCGGGACGTGTCGGCCTTTAACCTCTTGCATCTAGACGTTCCGCTAGCGGAACCCCGTTCCGCCAGCGGAACCCATAGCTAACAGCCAATGGCATCACATGGTGCAAAATACAAAACCAACTAAAATACCACAATTCAATTTTCTCAAACAATCAACTATTTTACACCATTTTAAAGATAAGACTCTCGTTAATCTAACCACATTGTCCGATTTCAAAAAGGCTTTACAGCGAAGCAAAACATTAGATTATGTCAGGGGAGTACCCAGCCAAAAATAGTCACACAGCCATTTTCAAAGCAAGCATATATGTCACAAACCCAAACCACAGCTAAATGCAGCACTAACCTTTGATGATCTTCATCAGATGACACTCCTAGGACATTATGTTATACAATACATGCATGTTTTGTTCAATCAAGTTCATATTTATATCAAAAAACAGCTTTTGACATTAGCATGTGATGTTCAGAACTAGCATACCCACCAAAAACTTCCGGTGAATTTACTAAATTACTCATGATAAACGTTCAAAAAATACATAACAATTATTATAAGAATTATAGATACAAAACTCCTTTATGCAATCGCGGTGTCAGATTTTAAAATAGCTTTTCGGCGAAAGCACATTTTGCAATATTCTGAGTACATAGCTTGGCCAAACTCAGAATTACTATTAAAAAAATTGGATGACCTTTGATGTTCTTCGTCAGAATGCACTCCCAGGACTTCTACTTCAACAACAAATGTTGTTTAGGTTCCAAATAATCCATAGTTATATCCAAATAGCTCCGTTTTGTTCGTGTGTTCAGGTCACTATCCGAAGGGTGACGCACGAGCGCATTTCGTGACAAATAATTTCAAAATATTCCATTAACGTACTTAGAAGCATGTCAAACGCTGTTTAAAATCCATTTTTATGCTATTTTTCTCGTAAAATAGCGATAATATTCCAACCGGGCGATGTTGTATTCATTCAAAGCCTGAAAGAAAAATATGGAGAATTCTCATGAACGCGCATCTCCAGTGTCACTGTTCCCAGGTTGACCAGTAACAAATTCTCAAGCTGTTCTTCGCCCAGAAACAGCAGACACCCAATTACACTTTCTGGCGCCATCTGAGAGCCAATGGAAGCCTTAGAAAATGTCACGTTACAGCAGAGATGCTGTATTTTTGATGGAGATGCAACTGAAGGACAACAAATTGTCAGACAGGGCACTTCCTGTATGGAATCTTCTCAGGTTTTGGCCTACCATATGAGTTCTGTTATACTCAGACACCATTCAAACAGTTTTAGAAACATTAGAGTGTTTTCCATCTATATCTACTAATTATATGCATATTCTTGTTTCTGGGCAAGAGTAGTAACCAGCTTAAATCGGGTACGTTTTTTATCCGATCGTGCAAATACTGCCCCCTAGCCCCAACAGATTAAATATTTGTTACTTTGGTATACATTGAGTGAAATGGTACACAGTGAGGTAAAAAAAGTATTTGATCCCCTGCTGATTTTGTACGTTTGCCCACTGACAAAGAAATGATCAGTCCATCATTTTAATGGTAGGTTTATTTGAACAGTGTGAGACAGAATAACAAAAAAAAAATCCAGAAAAACACCTGTCAAAAATGTTAGAAATTGATTTGCATTTTATTGAGGGAAATAAGTATTTGACCCCTCTGCAAAACATGACTTGGTACTTGGTGGCAAAACCCTTGTTTCTTGTAGTTGGCCACCAGGTTTGCAAACATCTCAGGAGGGATTTTGTCCCACTCCTCTTTGCAGATCTTCTCCAAGTCATTAAGGTTTCGAGGCTGACGTTTAGCAACAGCTCCCTCCACAGATTTTCTATGGGATTAAGGTCTGGAGACTGGCTAGGCCACTCCAGGACCTTAATGTGCTTCTTCTTGAGCCACTCCTTTGTTGCCTTGGCCGTGTGTTTTGGGTCATTGTCATGCTGGAATACCCATCCACGACCCATCCACGACAGGAGGTTCTCACAGAATATTTGACGGTACATGGCCCCGTCCATTGTCCCTTTGAGGTGAAGTTGTCCTTTCCCCTTAGCAGAAAAACACTCCCAAAGCATAATGTTTCCACCTCCATGTCTAACGGTGGGGATGGTGTTCTTGGGGTCATAGGCAGCATTCCTCCTCCTCCAAACACGGCGAGTTGAGTTGATGGCAAAGAGCTCTATTTTGGTCTCATCTGACCACAACACTTTCACCCAGTTGTCCTCTGTATCATTCAGATGTTCATTGGCAAACTTCAGACGGGCATGTATATGTGCTTTCTTGAGCAGGGGGACCTTGCGGGCGCTGCAGGATTTCAGTCCTTCACGGCGTAGTGTGTTACCAATTGTTTTCTTGGTGACTATGGTCCCAGCTGCGTTGAGATCATTGACAAGATCCTCCCGTGTAGTTCTGGGCTGATTCCTCACCATTCTCATGATCATTGCAACTCCACGAGGTGAGATCTTGCATGGAGCCCCAGGCCGAGGGAGATTGCAGTTATTTTGTTTTTCTTCCATTTGAGAATAATCGCATCACCTGTTGTCACCTTCTCACCAAGCTGCTTGGCGATGGTCTTGTAGCCCATTCCAGCCTTGAGTAGGTCTACAATCTTATCCCTGACATCCTTGGAGAGCTCTTTGGTCTTGGCTATGGTGGAGAGTTTGGAATCGGATTGATTGATTACTTCTGTGGAAAGGTGTCTTTTATACAGGTAACAAGCTGAGATTAGGAGCACTCACTTTAAGAGTGTGCTCCTAATCTCAGCTCGTTACCTGTATAAAAGACACCTGGGAGCCAGAAATCTTTCTGATTGAGAGGGGATCAAATACTTATTTCCCTCAATTAAATGCAAATCAATTTATAAAACTTTTTACATGTGTTTTACTGGATTTTTTTGTTGTTATTCTGTCTCTCACTGTTCAAATAAACCTACCATTAAAATTATAGACTGATCATTTCTTTGTCAGTGGGCAAACATACAAAATCAGCAGGGGATCAAATACTTTTTTCCCTCACTGTACATTGAGAGAGAGAGTAATATTACACAATTAAATAATAGATCATCACTCACACACGTCTTCATAGTTTATTATCATAGTTTGAAAAAAAAGTCATTTTACCTTTATTTAACTAGGCAAGTCAGTTACGAACAAATTCTTATTTTCAATGATGGTCTAGGAACACTGCCTTGTTCAGTGGCAGAACAACAGATTTGTACCTTGTCAGCTAGGGGATTCGAACTTGCAACCTTTTGGTTACTAGCCCAACGCTCTAACCACTAGGATACCCTGCCGCCCCAACATAGTTTGCCATGGTTTCTAATCATACTTTCTAATCATAGCTTCTAGTCTGAGAGGTTTGATATAATAAGAGGGTCAAATAGACCCTAAGAGGGCAGAAGCTATTGTTTACAAACAGTATGAATAAAAACAATGGTTACTGTTCAATGGATCAATAACCTTAATTTTTTTTAAACATACATGTCAGTGAAAACAATTAAGACATATCTTTCTTAAATAATATATATCTATATACAAACATCACATTGAATATTCAACTCACCTTCAAAAAACTCCATGAGGAAGGAAGGATTCCCAGATTATCTTGTAGCTGTTCTGTCTTCATGTTGTTCTGGGCTGATGGTTGTTGGAGAGGGGAGGGGCAGTTGAGAGAGCTGGGGTCTTTTATGGCCCTGCCTCTGGGAGCCTGTTCACTTGTGACATGATGAGAGAGTCAAAGAGGCCCTACCTGTAAGATATTTTGTGCTACAAACATACTTCTATTTGAAGAGGTTTTTGACCATTCAGGGATCTAATACCAAACAGTCATGAAATCATAAAAAAAAGGTATGCCTACACTAAAGAATGTGAATTTGGTAATAAAAATACTTTTTGACAAGTTATACGCATGAAAATAAAGATGCCTAAAATATTTCACATTTTGGAGAGATTTGTGGACACTGTAGGGGCCTCCTAGGCCTTGTTAAGGACAAAATGTCTATAAATATAGATTGGTATGAAATATCTGCTCTATTTTTGGGGGACTTGTTGACAAGATGTTGGGGAATCACTCAAGGGGGAATATTCACCGACTGAGGGTCTCAGTGTACAGCTCAATAGGCATTTTGTTACATTTCAGTCTTCTGTGATGTATTTAAAGTGGTATATTGGGTTGGAAACTCAAAATGTAATACATTTAAACTGTATCTGACATGTTACTGGTGTCTTTAAGTCCATTACCATGTGTGTAATGTGACCACTAAGAAACACCTGATTTAGCCCACTGCATTAATTATTAAGGGGGGTAAAAATGGATCTGTTTAAGCCATAAGTAAAGGGCCCAACTTAAAGAGTACAATTACCCTTTCAAAAAGAGGATGGCTTGATTGACTGCGACAGCCACCCCCACGAGAGCAGCTCTCCTGGGGTGTAAAGGGTAATAAACCTTTTTGTTGATCCCCACCCCAGGGAAAAAAGACCTGCTCTTTGGGTGTCCTTAAGTACATATAGCCCCCTACTGCTGAATTGATTAGAAAAAAAACATTGGTTCAAACACACGCACACACGCACACACACACACATCCCCTCACTTGGTGGGCTAAGACAGAGGTCATGACATCCTCGGAAAAAAACTACTGTTTTGTGGTTTCCTTATGTACATATAGCCCCCTACTGCTGAATTGATTAGAAAAAAACATTGGTTCAAACAAACATGCAGACACACACACACACACACACACACACACACACACACGTGCCAATCTTTCCCAGAATCCTTTCTCTTGTGTTGCGAAACCGAGACAGACAGAGAGAGAGAGAAAGACAGAGATTCCATTCATTAAAGGTAAGATACAATTTTAAAACACTTTATTTAATTATAAATCTTTAGTACAGACCTTTTAAACATGTTATAATTATTTAAACAATTTTACTATGCAATATTTAACCATGCCAGAATGTTTGTATACACAAAAATTAAAAAATATATGTTATACTATATATATTATTACCACACAGTACTACCCTTTAATACCCATTAAATGTTTATATTTATAATTGTCAGTTGTAGGAAAGACTGTATTCATATAAAATAAGGCATTTTGATTATTTTCAAGATTCTCTCTGTGTGTAAACCCAGATCGTAACCTGACACCGGGACACCCAGAGCCATAGAGAGACAGATATTTCAGCCCCTTGAAGGTAAATGAGATGCTAGGGAAAAAAACAACTGTTGTTTGAATTTCCTTATGTACATATGCCCCCCTACTGCTGAATTGACTAGAAAAAAACATTGTTTCAAACAGACATGCAGAGACACAAACGCACACCCACACAAACACACCCACACGAACACGCACGCACACACACACACACACACACACACACACACACACACACCAACCTTTTGAGGTACATAGACAGAGATTGCATTATATTTCTTTCAATGTAAATTGCATTTTTAAATCTTTAGTACCGAAATGCATAACTGTTACACGATTTTATTGAGCTATTCCTTTCTTACAGAAAAGGACCGGGGGGAGGCTCTATGGTCAACCAACACTTCCATCAGTCTCTAAATCCCCATCTTCAAGATGTGGCTGTTCAGACATTGTCTCTTCCCCGCACAATATCCCGCTCCATCCAGGTTCCGTATGTTTTCTTTCCCTGGATAGATCAACCTTCTTACCTTTAGGCCACGGTTGTGTCTTAAGGATAGAAGCACCCATCGGCGTAACTGTTCACGATGTTGGAAAAGATTTTCCACTTGTTTCAACATGTCAAAGAATTTATGATAATCTCCCCACCTAAAGCTAAAGACAGGCACAAAATAGTTGACCTCCGTGCAGGCTTTTGAAAATACATACGAACTAACTGATTTGGTTGCATTTGAACTATCGAATTCGGCACAACCTAAAATTGTCACTTTGGAGTCTGGACTATACGCCACTGAAGAGATTCTTATGGCTTTCAAATCATCTCGCCCGCAGACTTCCTCTTCCAATGCGTACCCAGGCAGGGTTGTCCCACTCAGGGCCGGTTCGATCTGGCATAGTGCAAGGTGTATCTTAAGCCATTCTCTCATCCGCAACGCAAGAGAAAAACGCCCTGATTTTGGTTGAAAAGGGTGCTGAGGCAGCTGTTTGTGAAAATCATCACAGTTGAATCGTCCGGTTGGAAAATGTAACCCATATGACCGTCACTCATAACCAGCACTCCATTAAAACAATCAGGGGCATCACAAAGAATGGCTTCGATGGTTTTGTCACTGTGTTCTTGACACGAAGGACACAATACACCCACAATTGGTCTAGGAGCCATGTTTAATTCCTTTCTTCTTTAGTGTTCTGGGGTTTATCTCTCGAGGTCGCTCGTAGTGTTCAGAGCTCTTACTTATACTCCGGCTGACCTACCCCGGACATTACTGTTTCATATACAACAGGGGCCATACTCGTTCAAAAACACATTCACAGTCCAACAAGGTCACTACACATCAATCATCATGACAGCTTTAATGTAAACACATGCTTTACCCTAAACAGATGCATCAAATGTTCAAACACATTCCACAGTTCAACGAAGTCGCTACCCATCAATCACCTTGACAGCTTTAATGTAAACACAGGCTTTAACATAAACAGATGCAATCTCCGGTTACATAAACACTCACTCGATACCGTGAGAACTTCCAGACAGGGATGTACATATATGGGCATGAACCACGTGACACAGAAAATACCTCAATTACTTTTGTCAAGTGCCGTCTACTGTATTCTCTCTTCCCTAAATACCCCTCTCCCCCTCCATCTCTCTACGTCAATGCAAACCCTCCCTCTGACCCTTTCGGTACTTAAACAGGGTCTGTCTTTAGAGGCACTCTGAGTCCTGGAGAGTAGAGAAGAGCAGCTCCCACCAGTTCAGCTTCAACACAAACCATGTTCCCTGCATCATTACTGCTGCTGCTGGCAGCTGCCTCCTGTGAGTTTCTCTGGATTTGGGGGATAAACATGCCAATTAACAATGGCTTTAGTCTTGTTAAAACTTGTGTATAATGCTATTTGGAATGACTAACATTAATGTTTTAATGTTGTGGTTTTATTTTCTCAGGTGTTCAGTGTGAAGAACTCACTCAGCCAGCCTCTATGACCGTCCAGCCAGGTCAACCACTGACCATCTCCTGTAAGGTCTCATATTCTGTAGGTAGCTATTGGACATCTTGGATCCGACAGCCTGCAGGGAAAGGACTGGAGTGGATTGGAATGAAATATACTGGAGGAACACACCACAAAGACTCCCTGAAAAATAAGTTCAGCCTCACAGTAGACTCCTCCAGCAATACTGTGACTTTAACAGGGCAGAACCTGCAGGCTGAAGACACAGCTGTGTATTTTTGTGCTCGCCTCCACAGTGATACAAACCACCAACAGACCTATACTAAAACTCACTCACCCCTTAAACAGTAGGAGTTCTATGTATCTACCAGGAGTGGGCGATATTAACCTTAATAAAATAAAAGCCAACTCCCCTCATGGAATGATGAATTTAGTATATATAGTTTGGTATGATATTGAATGATGAGCGTAGACAAATATATGTATGCACAAAATAGTCTAAAGCTCCAAGCTGTTATTTCTACATAATATAACATGTAAAAACAAGTTCCAAACTCTGAAAGAGTACATGTTAGTCATTTAGCAGATGCTCTAATCCAGAGCGATATACAGGAGCAATTAGGGTTAAGTGCCTTGCTCAAGGGCATATCGACAGATTTTTCACCCAGTCGGCTCAAGGATTCAAAGCAGCAAACTTTTGGTTACTGGCCCAATGCTAGGCTACCTGCTGCTCATTGAGACAGTCAACATGGAGCTCATTGTCTCAAAGGTATGAAAAATGGTTTCCATAAAAAATACATGTCCTTAATTGTTGACCCTCTTAATCAAAACATAAGTGCTTCACTATGCCCACTGCTACAGTATACCCCCCCCCCCATATCTTTATATCAATGCAAATCCACCCTCTGGACCTTTCCCTACTTAAACAATGTCTAACAAGACAAGAGCATCTCCCACCAGTTCAGCTTCAACACAAACCATGTTCCTTCCATGTCTGCTGCTGCAAATTTTATTGGTCACATGCACATGTTTAGAAGATGTTTTTGTGAATATAGAGAAATGCTTGGGTTTCTTACTCCAACAGTGCAGTAATATCCAACAATTCAAACCAATACACAATATACACAAACTTAAACGTAAAATAATGGAATGAAGGAATATGTAAATACAAGGACGAGCAATGTCGGAGTGGCATAGAATAGAATACAATATATAAACTGTTTTTCAGTCTCTCGGTCCCAGCTTTGATGCACCTGTATTGATCTCGCCTTCAACAGGCAGTGGGTCGGGTGGTTGTTGTCCTTGATGATCTTTTTGGCCTTCGTGTGCTGTAGGTGTCCTGGAGGGCAGGTAGCTTGCCCCCAGTGATGCATTGGGTGGACTGCACCACCCTCTGGAGAGCTCTGTGGTTGAGCGCGGTGCAGTTGCCGTACCAGGCGGTGATACAGCCCAACAGGATGCTCTCAATTGTACATCTGTAGAAGTTTGTGAGGGTTTTAGGTGCCAAACCAAATTTCTTCATCCTCCTGAGATTGAAGAGGCACTGTTGCACCTTCTTCACCACACTGTCTGTGTGGGTGGACCATTTCAGATCGTCAGTGATGTGTACGCCGTGGAACTTGAAGATTTCCTCCTGCTCCACTGCGGCTGCCCTCACCGGAAAAAAGGCTTCTGGCTTTAATGACTACAATGGGAGGCAGAGTGCTGGTTTCAAGCGCAGGCCGCATCAGGTGTTTATTAGCAAAGGACCACAGGAGGAGGCAGATAGCTGGGTCCAGGGACAGGCATAAGGTCATACACAGGGACTCCAAAAAGGTATCAGTACAGGCAGGAAAAAGTTTAATAACGTAGTCCGGGTAATCAGGCAAGAGGTGGACGACAGGAAATCTGATAGGCAAATGTACAGGCGGGGAAAAGGCAAAAAGGCTTTGTTAGTGAGGATGGCCAAAAACTACGATACACAGGAAAACGAATACGGAAATAAACAGCGCTTTGACTAGACCGTGTAACAAAACAAACAATACCTCACAATGATGGGGTTCAAAGAACTGAACTAAATAGTGCGTGTAAATGACATACAGGTGTGTGAACAGGTGATCAGAATTCAGGTGACTGGGATCTGGAGAGTGAGCTGCGTTCAGCGGATCTACAGTTGAAGTCGGAAGTTTACATACACTTAGGTTGCAGTCATTAAAACTCATTTTTCAATCACTCCATAAATTTCTTGTTAACAAACTATAGTTTTGGAAAGTCGGTTAAGACATCTACTTTGTGCATGACACAAGTCATTTTTACAACAATTGTTTACAGACAGAATATTTCACTTATAATTCACTGTATCACAATTCCAGTGTCACGCCCTGGCCATAGAGAGGGTTTTGTTCTCTATTTTGGTTAGGCCAGGGTGTGACTAGGGTGGGCATTCTATGTCCTTTTTTCCATGTTTTGTATTTCTTTGTTTTGGCCGGGTATGGTTCTCAATCAGGGACAGCTGTCTATCATTGTCTCTGATTGGGAGCCATACTTAGGCAGCCTGTTTTCCTTTGGATTTTGTGGGTGGTTACTTTCTGTTTAGTTCATGTTCCTGACAGAACTGTTTTAGCTGTCGTTTGTTTTCTTGTTTTGTTGAAAGTGTTCTATTAAAAGTTAATGATGAGCACTCACCACGCTGCGCCTTGGTCTACTCCTTTCGACGGCCGTTACATCCAGTGGGTCAGAAGTTAACATACAAAGTTGACTGTGCCTTTAAACAGCTTGGAAAATTCCAGAAAATGATGTCATGGCTTTAGAAGCTTCTGAAAGGCGAATTGACATACTTTGAGTCAATTGGAGGTGTACCTGTGGATGTATTTCAAGGCCTACCTTCAAACTCAGTGCCTCTTTGCTTGACATCATGGGAAAATTAAAATAAATCAGCCAAGACCTCAGAAAAAAATTGCAGTCCTCCACAAGTCTGGTTCATCCTTGGGAGCAAATTTCAAATGCCTGAAGGTACCACATTCTTTTGTACAAACAATAGCATGCAAGTATAAACACCATGGGACGACTCAGCCATCATACAGCTCAGGAAGGAGACATGTTCTGCCTCCTAGAGATTAATTTACTTTGGTGTGAAAAGTGCAAATTAACCTCTATGGGCTAGGTGGGATGCTTGCGTCCCATCTACTCAACAGCCAGTGTAATCCCGTGGCGCGATATTCAAATACCTTAGAAATGCTATTACTTCAATTTCTCAAACATATGACTATTTTACAGCATTTTAAAGACAAGACTCTCGTTAATCTAACCACACTGTCCGATTTCAAAAAGGCTTTACAACGAAAGCAAAACATTAGATTATGTCAGCAGAGTACCCAGCCAGAAATA
>NC_042988.1:26514113-26529955 GCF_901001165.1 Salmo trutta | reverse complement strand
TGTATGGTGTGTCTACATTGTGTGTCTGCATGGTGTGTCTACATGGTGGGGGTCTACATGTTGTGTACTCATGGTGTGTCTACATGGTGTTGTCTACATGGTGTGTCTACAAGTTGTGGTATCATGGTGTGTCTACATGGTTTGTCTACATGTTGTGTCTACATGTTGTGTATTCATGGTGTGGTCTACATGTTTCTACATTGTGTCTGCATGGGTGTCTACATGGTGTGTCTACATGTTGTGTCTACATGTTGTGTATTCATGGTGTGCCTACATGGTGTGTATTCATGGTGTGTCTACATGGTGTGTATTCATGGTTGTCCTACATGGTGTGTCTACATGGTGTGTCTACATGTTGTGTCTGCATGATGTGTCTGTATGGTGTGTCTACATTGTGTGTCTACATGTTGTGTCTACATGTTGTGTATTCATGGTGTGTCTACATGGTGTGTCTACATGGTGTGTCTACAAGTTGTGTATTCATGTGTCTACATGGTGTGTCTACATGTTGTCTACATGTTGTGTATTCATGGTGTGTCTACATGTTGTCTACATTGGTGTGTCTGCATGGTGGTGTCTACATGTGTGTCTACATGTTGTGTTTCATGGTGTGTCTACATGTTGTCTACATGGTGTGTCTACATGATGTGTCTACATGTTGTGTCTACATGGTGTGTCTACATGGGTGTGTCTACATGTTGTGTGTCTACATTTTGTGTCTACAGTTGTGTCTACATGGTGTGTCTACATGTTGTGTATTCATGGTGTGTATTCATGGTGGTGTCTACATGTTGTGTCTACATGTTTGTGTATTCATGGTGTGTATTACATGGTTGTGTTCTTACCTGTTGTGTATTCATGGCATGTCTACATGTTGGTTTATTCATGGTGTTGTCTTTCATGGTGTGTCTACATGGTGTGTCTACATGTTGTGTATTCATGGTGTGTTTATACATGGTGTTGTCTACATGGTTGTGTCTACATGGTGTGTCTACATGTTGTGTATCATGGCATGTCTACATGTTTTTGTGTCTACATGTGTGTAATTCATGGCATGTCTACATGTTTGTGTCTTAACGTGTGGTCTACATGTTGGTTCTACATGGTGTGTATTCATGTTGTGTCTACATGGTGTGTATTCATGGTGTGTATACATGGTGTGTCTACATGTTGTGTCTACATGTTGTGTCTACATGTTGTGTCTACATGTTGTGTCTACATGGTGTGTATTCATGGTGTGTCTACATGGTGTGTCTACATGTTGTGTCTACATGTTGTGTCTACATGGTGTGTATTCATGTTGTGTCTACATGTTGTGTCTACATGTTGTGTATTCATGGCATGTCTACATGTTCGTGTCTACATGTTGTGTCTACATGTTGTGTCTACATGGTGTGTATTCATGTTGTGTCTACCATGGTGTTGTATATGTGTGTCTACCTGGCTGTGTGTCTACACTGTCTGTGTCTACATGTTGTGTCTACCTGTTGATGTCTACATGGTGTGTATTCATGGCATGTCTACATGTTGTGTCTACATGTTGTGTCTACATGGTGTGTATTCATGGCATGTCTACATGTTGTGTCTACATGTTGTGTCTACATGTTGTGTATTCATGGCAGTCCTACATTGTGGTCTACATGTTGTGTCTACATGTTGTGTCTACATGGTGTGTATTCATGTTTGTGTCCTACATGGTGTGTATCATGTGTGTGTCTACTGGCTACATGTGTGTTAATTTGTCTACATGTTGTGTCTACATGTTGTGTCTACATGTTGTGTCTACATGGGTTGTCTACATGGTGTGTATTACATGTTGTGTCTACATGTGTCTATCCTGGTCATGTGTCTACATGTGTGTCTATTCATGGTGGTGTTTACATGGTTGTGTCTACATGGTGTGTATTCATGGTGTGTCTACATGGTGTGTATTCATGGTGTGTCTACATGGTGTGTATTCATGGTGTGTCTACATGGTGTGTCTACATGGTGTGTCTACATGTTGTGTCTACATGTTGTGTATTCATGGTGTGTCTACATGTTGTGTCTACATGGTGTGTCTGCATGATGTGTCTGTATGGTGTGTCTACATTGTGTATCTGCATGTTGTGTCTACATGTTGTGTCTACATGTTGTGTATTCATGGTGTGTCTACATGTTGTGTCTACATGGTGTGTCTACATGGTGTGTCTACATGGTGTGTCTACATGGTGTGTCTACATGTTGTGTCTACATGGTGTGTATTCATGGTGTGTCTACATGGTGTGTCTACATGTTGTGTATTCATGGTGTGTCTACATGGTGTGTCTACATGGTGTGTCTACATGGTGTGTCTACATGTTGTGTATTCATGGCATGTCTACATGTTGTGTCTACATGTTGTGTATTCATGGCATGTCTACATGTTGTGTCTACATGTTGTGTCTGTTGTTCTACATGGTGTGTATTCATGTTGTGTCTACATGGTGTGTATTCATGGTGTGTCTACATGGTGTGTCTACATGTTGTGTCTACATGTTGTGTCTACATGTTGTGTCTACATGTTGTGTCTACATGGTGTGTATTCATGGTGTGTCTACATGGTGTGTCTACATGTTGTGTCTACATGTTGTCTATTCATGGTGTGTTTACATGTTGTGTCTACATGGTGTGTATTCATGGTGTGTCTACATGGTGTGTATTCATGGTGTGTCTACATGGTGTGTATTCATGGTGTGTCTACATGGTGTGTCTACATGGTGTGTCTACATGTTGTGTCTACATGTTGTGTATTCATGGTGTGTCTACATGTTGTGTCTACATGGTGTGTATTCATGGTGTGTCTACATGGTGTGTATTCATGGTGTGTCTACATGGTGTGTATTCATGGTGTGTCTACATGGTGTGTCTACATGTTGTGTATTCATGGTGTGTCTACATGGTGTGTCTAAATGGTGTGTCTACATGTTGTGTCTACATGTTGTGTATTCATGGTTTGTCTACATGTTGTGTCTACATGTTGTGTATTCATGGTGTGTCTACATGGTGTGTATTCATGGTGTGCCTACATGGTGTGTATTCATGGTGTATCTACATGGTGTGTCTACATGGTGTGTCTACATGTTGTGTCTACATGTTGTGTATTCATGGTGTGTCTACATGTTGTGTCTACATGGTGTGTATTCATGGTGTGTCTACATGGTGTGTATTCATGGTGTGTCTACATGGTGTGTATTCATGGTGTGTCTACATGGTGTGTCTACATGTTGTGTATTCATGGTGTGTCTACATGGTGTGTCTACATGTTGTGTCAACATGGTGTGTCTATATGATGTGTCTACATCTTGTGTCTACATGTTGTGTCTACATGTTGTGTCTACATGGTGTGTCTACATGGTGTGTCTACATGTTGTGTCTACATGTTGTGTCTACATGTTGTGTCTACATGGTGTGTCTACATGTTGTGTATTCATGGTGTGTATTCATGGTGTGTCTACATGTTGTGTCTACATGTTGTGTATTCATGGTGTGTATTCATGGTGTGTATTCATGGTGTGTCTACATGTTGTGTATTCATGGTGTGTCTACATGGTGTGTATTCATGGTGTGTATTCATGGTGTGTCTACATGTTGTGTATTCATGGTGTGTATTCATGGTGTGGATTCATGGTGTGTCTACATGTTGTGTATTCATGGTGTGTATTCACGGTGTGTCTACATGTTGTGTCTACATGTTGTGTATTCATGGTGTGTCTACATGGTGTGTCTACATGGTGTGTCTACATGTTGTGTCTACATGTTGTGTATTCATGGTTTGTCTACATGTTGTGTCTACATGTTGTGTATTCATGGTGTGTCTACATGGTGTGTCTACATGGTGTGTCTACATGTTGTGTCTACATGTTGTGTATTCATGGTGTGTCTACATGTTGTGTCTACATGGTGTGTCTACATGGTGTGTCTACATGTTGTGTCTGCATGATGTGTCTGTATGGTGTGTCTACATTGTGTGTCTGCATGGTGTGTCTACATGGTGTGTCTACATGTTGTGTATTCATGGTGTGTCTACATGGTGTGTCTACATGGTGTGTCTACAAGTTGTGTATTCATGGTGTGTCTACATGGTGTGTCTACATGTTGTGTCTACATGTTGTGTATTCATGGTGTGTCTACATGTTGTCTACATTGTGTGTCTGCATGGTGTGTCTACATGGTGTGTCTACATGTTGTGTCTACATGTTGTGTATTCATGGTGTGTCTACATGTTGTGTCTACATGGTGTGTATTCATGGTGTGTCTACATGGTGTGTATTCATGGTGTGTCTACATGGTGTGTCTACATGGTGTGTCTACATGTTGTGTCTGCATGATGTGTCTGTATGGTGTGTCTACATTGTGTGTCTGCATGGTGTGTCTACATGTTGTGTCTACATGTTGTGTATTCATGGTGTGTCTACATGGTGTGTCTACATGGTGTGTCTACAAGTTGTGTATTCATGGTGTGTCTACATGGTGTGTCTACATGTTGTGTCTACATGTTGTGTATTCATGGTGTGTCTACATGTTGTCTACATTGTGTGTCTGCATGGTGTGTCTACATGGTGTGTCTACATGTTGTGTATTCATGGTGTGTCTACATGTTGTGTCTACATGGTGTGTCTACATGATGTGTCTACATGTTGTGTCTACATGGTGTGTCTACATGGTGTGTCTACATGTTGTGTCTACATGTTGTGTCTACATGTTGTGTCTACATGGTGTGTCTACATGTTGTGTATTCATGGTGTGTATTCATGGTGTGTCTACATGTTGTGTCTACATGTTGTGTATTCATGGTGTGTATTCATGGTGTGTATTCATGGTGTGTCTACATGGTGTGTATTCATGGTGTGTATTCATGGTGTGTCTACATGTTGTGTATTCATGGTGTGTATTCATGGTGTGGATTCATGGTTTGTCTACATGTTGTGTATTCATGGTGTGTATTCATGGTGTGTCTACATGTTGTGTCTACATGTTGTGTATTCATGGTGTGTATTCATGGTGTGTATTCATGGTGTGTCTACATGTTGTGTCTACATGTTGTGTCTTCATGGTGTGTATTCATGGTGTGTCTACATGGTGTGCCTGCATGGTGTGTCTACATGTTCATGGTGTGTATTCATGGTGTGTCTACATGGTGTGTCTACATGGTGTGTCTACATGTTGTGTCTGTATGGTGTGTCTACATGGTGTGTCTACATGTTGTGTATTCATTGTCACATCCCGGATCTGTTTCACCTGTCCCTGTGATTGTCTCCACCCCCTCCAGGTGTCGCTTATTATCCCCAGTGGATTTATCCCTGTGTTTCCTGTCTCTCTGTGCCAGTTCATCTTGTATGTTTTTCCAAGTCAAGCTGTGTTTTTCCCATTCTCCTTCTTTTTGCTATTCTCCTTTTTCTAGTCCTCCTGGTTTTGACCCTTACCTGTTTCTGGACTCTGTACCCGCCTGCCTGACCATTCTGCCTGCCTTGACCACGAGCCTGTCTGCCACTCTTTACCTCCTGGACTCTGATCTGGAATTGACCTTTTGCCTGTCCACGACCATTTTCTTGCTTACTCCTTTTGGATTAATAAACATTGTAAGACTCCAACCATCTGCCTCCTGTGTCTGCATCTGGGTCTCGCCTTGTGTCATGATATCCATGGTGTGTCTCCATGGTGTGTCTGCATGCTTGTGTAAGTGTGCTCACACCATGCTCACTACGCACGCACCCCTGAGGGGCCCCCGTGTTGAGAATCACCGTGGCAAATGTGTTGATGCCTACGCTTACCACCTTGGGGTGGCCCGTCAGGAAGTCCTGGATCCAGTTGCAGAGGGAGGTGTTTAGTCCCAGGGTCCTTAGCTTAGTGATGAGCTTTGTGGACACTATGGTGTTGAACGCTGAGCTGTAGTCAATGAATAGTGTTCTCACACAGGTGTGTGTTCTTTGGTTTCAGGTGGGAAAGGGCAGTGTGGAGTGTGATTGAGATTGCGTCATCTGTGGATCTGTTGGGCCGGTATGCGAATTGGAGTGGGTCTGGGGTTTCCGGGATGATGGTGTTGATATGAGCCATGACCAGCATTTCAAATCACTTCATGGCTACCAACGTGAGTACTACGGGGTGGTAGTCATTTATGCAGGTTACAGTTGCTTTCTTGGGCACAGGGACTATGGTGGTCTGCTTGAAACATGTAATTATTACGGACTCGGTCAGGAAGGGGTTGAAAATGTCAGTGAAGACACTTGCCAGTTGGCCCACACATTAGGTTAAACCGATTTTAAGTTTGCCTGCATTAAAGTCCCCAGGTCACTAGGAGCACTGCTTCTGGATGAGCATTTTCTTGTTTGCTTATGGCCTTATACAGCTCGTTGAGTGTGGTCTTAGCGCCAGCATCGGTTTGTGGTGGTAAATAGCCTTAATATTAGGCATCACACACCAGCTGTTATTGACAAATAGACACACACCCCCACCACTCGTCAAAGCTGTTCTGTCCGGCCGATACTTGGGGAACCCAGCCAACTGTATATTATCTGTGTCGTCGATCAGCCACAACTCGGTGAAACATAAGATATTACAGTTTTTAATGTCCCGTTGGTAGTATAGTCTCGATCGGAGCTCATCCAGTTTATTCTCCAGTGATTGCATGTTGGCTAATAGAATGGATGTTAGAGGTGGGTTACCCACTCGCCGATTTAATTCTCACAACGCACCCTGATCTCCGCCCTCAGTATTTCCTTGTTTTCTTCATGCGAATTACGGGGATTTGGGCCTTGCCTGGGAGCAACATAATATCATTTGCATCCGACTCATTAAAGAAAAAATCTTCGCCCAGTTTGAGGTGAGTAATCGCTGTTCTGATATCCAGAAGCTCTTTTCTGTCATAAGAGACAGTAGTATCAACATTATGTACAAAATAAGATACAATGCGAAAAAACACAAAATAGCACAATTGGTTACTGTCAAAGCAATTTTATATCCTAATGCTAATAATTAACAATCAATAAGCCTTGACTAATCTCCAGGGTTTGTAAGACACTGGGTTAATAATTAGGCAAGGACTCAGCTTTCTGCAAAAGGTCCGTACAGTTTATTCAGAGAACGTTCTGAGGTCCGAATAACAAAGATGTTCATTTTATCCTCTCTCTCCGCTTACGCACACACCTCCACTCCAACCGTAGATAACCTATGCACACACATACGCACAGACAGTAGGTGAACAGTATCTCTTCCTTGACCTCCCACCACTGTTCCAGCACTGCCTGTTCCTTTCCCCATAGATTAGGAGAACCTTGAAGGCTCCTCCCGGTATCTCACACACCCATGTCTAGACTTGATGGGACTAACGTTCAGTACATTGACTTACAGTTTATTATCCATGCTACATAACTACTAATTCATAATGGATTATTGATTCATTTACCTTCATTAGATAATTCTCTTATCAGTTAGTAGCCCATAAAATGGCAGCCAATCCCTCCAGCGCCATTCTTCAGTGCTGAGGGACTGGGCCAGGATCATAAGGATTCTGTCCAAAATGTAATACTTAACCCGGGCCCCAGCTGACCACCCTAAACACCACGGCACACCACACAGAACTATATTTACTTGGAGCCTGGTGGGACTGAGTGCTCCTGAGACTAGCCCTTTCCCCCTCCCTCTTCCTCCCCCATCCCCCTTCTTCCTCGTCCACCTGCTCAGTACCTGGCTCTGAGAGAGCTATACACACACACACACACACACACACACACACACACACACACACACACACACACACACACACACACACACACACACACACACACACACACATACACACACACACACACACACACACACACACACACACACACACACACACAGGGCACAGGGTCCCTATGGGAGGCCACTCTGAGCCACACTGGGACCCAAACTGGTAAATGACATTCCAGCCCAGCCCACACATGTATGGGTGACTCAACAAGCACTTAGCGCTGGCTCCAGGGGGGTTAATGTCACCTGCTGGAACATGCAATATTAACTGTCACTGTGCGGCATAAAGAACATTTTCTATCGCTTTTTTTCTTTCTTGCCAGACCAACCTGAGCCACTGACAGATCTAAACTATACTGAACAAAAATATATACGCAACATACAGCAATTTCAAATATTTTACTGAGTTACAGTTCATATAAGGAAATAAGTCAATATAAATAAATTAATGAGGCTCTAATCTAATATTTCACATGACTGGGAATACAGATATGCACATGTTGGTCACAGATACTTTAATAAAAAAGGTAGGTGCGTGGATCAGAAAACCAGTCAGTGTCTGGTGTGACCACCATTTGCTTCATGCAGTGCGACACTTCTCCTTCACATAGAGTTGATCAGGCTGTTGATTGTGGCCTGTGGAATGTTGTCCCACTCCTCTTCAATGGCTGTGCGAAGTTGCTGGATATTGGCGGGAACTGGAACACGCTGTTGTACTCATCAATCCAGAGCATCCCAAACATGTTCAATGGGTGACATGTCTGGTGAGTATGCAGGCCATGGAAGAACTGGGACATGTTCAGCTTCCAGGAATTGTGTAGAGATCCTTGAGACATGGGGTACTATCATGCTGAAACATGAGGTGACATGTGGATGAATGGCACGAAAATGGGCCTCAGGATCTCGTCACAGTATAGTTGTGCATTCAAACTGTCATCGATAAAATGCCATTGTGTTCGTTGTCCGTAGCTTATGCCTGCCCATACCATAACACCACCGCCACCATGGGGCACTCCACTTGCCCACACAGTGTGGTCTGCAGGAAACATGGGACCAACACTTTACATTTTGCATTTATATTTTTGTTCAGTGTATATCTCAAAGATTTGACTTTTAACCCTGGAAAACACATGAGAAGACACAGGCTGAGCGATGGAGTTGACGCAACAGCTTATGGGTCAAACAACAGTGAGTACATATTGATACACAAGGAAGAGGGAACATCTGGATCCGTGTTACATGTTCTGCGGTTTGCTTCCTTCCCAACTCCCTCTAGTCTGACACACTGCCAACTCTGTGTTACACACAGGTGAAGAAGGAACAAGGTTTCTCGCTCTGTCTGTGAATTGTGACTGGTCTTTGTTCTTTCCTTTCTGGTTGGTGAGGTTTAGTGTTTATAACTAGCTAATACCTGCCCTGAGAGCACAGGTAACGACATGATATCTAGAACAACAACACCACAGGATCTAATAGGATCCCAGTGGTTGGGAGGTGAATATATTTCTGGAGGGGATGATTAAATGAGAACATTGCAGAGGAGGTGATAGATGGGAGAAAAGAGAGGAGAGATAGAAATGTGCTGCGAGGGAGTGGGAGGGCTGAAACGGAGAGAAGTGAAAATTAGCAGGTGGGTGCGAGAGAGCAAGAAAGAGAGAGGGAGGCAGGCTGAAAGTAAAATATATATCCTTCCTGGTTGGTGAGGTTTAGTGTCAACTGGCATATCAGTTGACATATCAGGTAGGAGGATGAGAAGAAGAGAGGAGAGAGGGAAAAGCATAAAAAAGGGGAGAATGGGAGAAAACAGAAGTGAAGAGAAGAGAAGATAAGAGAGTATAGTGATTACAGGAGAGTAGTTACTGGACTGTACCAGTTGACATGTTCATTATCTACAGCGGTGTGGAGAGGGGATGTTTTGCAGATAGAAGGGTATGAGTGTCTCCTATTACTGCACTCCTGCTTCCTGAAATACACCCACCTCACACCCACCACTGGCCCCTGGACAGACCCACACAGTACCAGGATTGCCCCCCAATTTCCCCTCACGTCCAGAGTACAAGAGCCAGGGTCACAGTATACCAGTCTGTATGGGTGTGGTGTGTACACGCAGCCTGGTATCGACTGATAAGCGTCAGTCTGGTACGCTTTTGCAAAATATACAAGGCATGACACCTAAGTCAATACATTGCATTCAATGCGAAAAGATATTGACACATACATAAGCAAAAGTAAATATACTTTAGCAGAATCTTACCAGACTGACGCTTATCAATGCTATCATGTTGGTACACGTGTGTCTACACTGCAGTGTGATCTAAAGGAGACTAAGGAGAGATGTAACTGCAGTCAGAGGTTCATTGACTGCTCACTGCACAGTTTTCCTTGATGGCAGCAGCAGTGCGGTGGGGGCAGGAAGGAGGGAAGGAGTGCTATGTGTGTGTGTGTGTGTGTGTGTGCGTACATGCATGCGTGTGCGTCTGTCTGTGTCTATGCATATGTGTGTGTGTGCTTGAGAATGTGTGTGTGTGTGTGTGTGTGTGTGTGTGTGTGTGTGTGTGTGTGTGTGTGTGTGTGTGTGTGAGCCGCCTGCAGGTGACTTCATCATCAGTCAGACAGAGAGAGAGAGACGGGTGGGTTCTGTCTTCAGTGTGACGGCCTCGTCAGCGGCCCATATTAAACACATTAAACAGTGGGCCGCGCTGCTCATTAATCAGAAGGGCTGGATGACAGCAGCTACCGCTCTCTATCGGCCTGCCACATCCACATCATCCACACACACAGTCTGACTGGGCTCCAAGTAATATAGCCGAGCCCAGATAACAGGGTGATAGATCGACTGCTATCCCTGTGATTGGTGATTGGGATCCGCCAATGTAATACCACATTGTCTGCCTTTATCAAAGCAGCCGATTGAGGAGCTCAACAAGACCAGGTTCTAATGAGGGTAATGACAGCACGCTGGATGTTCCACGATCACAGAACCAGGTGTTTTTTTTCTTTTTTACTTTGCTGCAGTAGACTATAAGGTGTGTCTGAGAAGCATTGTCTGTCTGATCAGTGAAATAGATCTGTGTATATGGTGGGTTTTTACAGGTTTGAAACATCACAGACTAATGTTATTGTAACAGATCCTTGTTCAATGTATTATGTTGTATGTTTTCTCGGGGGTATATTTAGTAAGGTACATTATTTATAATGAGGGGTACCTGGAGAGAATCGGACCTCTTTGAAATGAAAATGGATGGCCCTCCCTTCAGTAAAATATACTTCTGCCTGTGATTAGGGGACGGGAATATAAGAGCTTCTGATAGGCTAAATTAACAAACTAGTCATGTATAGCTCACCGCATGATCCTCAAACCAAAGACTGGACTCGTGTTTTAAAAGTTCATTCAAAGGCACTGTAGAATGACTGTATAACCTAATAAGGCATGTTTCCTTTCATCATTATTTAATTCTGAGGTTTTTTTAAATGTTATTTGATACATCCTAAATGCGAAATGTATAGGCATGCTTTTGAAGTGTTGTTGATATGTTGTTTGATAAACATGGATGAAGGTCTAATTCTGACGCGAGACTGTGAGAGCAAGTTAGATACAGTGCACCAAACTGGACACTCACCTGTCTACGTCACAAATCCAGCAGCGCCTGTCACATCATCCAGAACCATTTGTTCTTCCTTCTGCCTTCCTCCAACCCTCACCCAGAAGCTCATTCTCTGGGAACACGTTTGAGGCTGAAAGCAGGAGATGTGCAAATTACACCAGTAATTGCGGTAGTTAGCGGCTCAATTTGATTAATGTGGCTTTATTAGGAGGTCCTTCTAGAAAGAAAACTGTGGGAGTAGAGCGGTGAGGAGTGAGATGGGCGGCTCTGGGCCGGTGTTGGCCGGCTCTGGGTAAGTTTGTCTAATTCCCAGCAGAGCCTGGATGGTGCTCTGTGGTTATGGTACACTGTGATGTGGTGGTGTGAAGCTCCACTAGGTGTCTCTCTTTAGACAGGCTGGTCTCAGAGGCTCAGGCTGGGAGAGGTCAGGGAGAGCTGGGCTTGGAGAGCAGCACTAGCACAGGTCTCCTAGTCTTCTTGGTTCACTGTTTTTCTCAGCCTCCATGTGTATCCTTCAGTGTTTGCTTGGTCTTCTTAACCACTGTACTTGGATCTAGTCTTTTACTCTATTCTTTTTTCTAGATCTCTATAGTGGTTTACAGTATTTCTTTGTATGTCTATATTTATTGTATTGTGTCTCCCAGTGCTTCCATGTCTAGAAAAGAATAAAATAGAATGGAATGGCTTAATTTCTCATAAGGGAACATTTTACAATTCACATACGGCTGTTCCAGATCCAGCACTCATACAGGTCCTTCACTCTAGGTTCAGAATGGTTCTATGTCTTCTCCCCTTTTCTGCCTGGGCTTTTATTATTTAGTGGCTATGTCTCTGAGACTTCTTTTGTTCAATCCCTGTTATTTTGCCACCCATTTTCTTTGTTTAATCCCTGTTATTTTGCCACTACCATCTCTTTGTTTAGTCCCTGTTATTTTTCCACTACCATTTTTTTCTTCTTGTATCCTGGTCTTTTTGTATATTTTTCTATTGTGGTTTTTTGATGTTTTCTACAGCTTAACGTATCTCTTTCTTTCTCTGTTTGCCTTTATACTGTATCGGTTTCCCATCAGTCTCTATCCTAATGTCTATCTCCGTCTCTCTGGCTCTCTTTCTTTCTCTCTCCGCATCGCCATTCCTATATCCGTCAGTATCTCTGTGTCTTTTCGTCACTCTCTGTGTTTTTGTGTCAAGATGTGCTGCTCCCTGCCTCCATCCTGTTCTCTCTGTCTCTCTCTCTCTCTCTTTATCTCTCTCTCTCTCTCTCTCTCTCTATCTCTCTCTCTCTCTCTCTCTCTCTCTCTCTCTCTCTCTCTCTCTCTTTATCTCTCTCTATCTCTCTCTCTCTCTTTATCTCTCTCTCTCTCGCCCATCTCTCTCTTCCCATAGAGGGAGCACATGCATTTCTCTTATTCTCTTTTCTCTCCCGTTCCTTTGTATGAAATGCAGTCTGTATAATAAAGAGGGTATAGTAGCTTTGTGTAAGAAGGTCAGGTGTGCAGCTCTACTGTCTCCTACAGACTGCATCCCTGTGAGGACAGGAACTGGATTCAACAAAATCCCTCTGAAACCAAAGAACATACTGTACAAATATGGAATAATCATGAAACAAATGAGGAGGGTACAAAGAGTGAAAAAGAGAAGGCGGTCCACACTTATCTCCACAGAAATTCAGTCATTTAAAAATTATATTGGGACACGGAGGTGGACTAATTGGACAAATGCTTTGCTCCCATTTGTGCTTCTTCAGTGTCAATGGAAGTACAAAGACTAAAAAACGAAGTATCAATAGTTGTGCCCTGCTGTACCATTAGTCTGTCTATCAGTGTAAAACATTTACCCTCGCCCAAACAACATCGTTATTATTCCTCCTACCCTCCCTATCTCTATGACAGTGTACAGGCCTTCTAGAATGGTGTTCTGGAGCATGTTGTGATGTGACAGTGTTTGTGACAGTGTGCGTGTGTCAGCGTGCTGCCTGCTGGAGATGGAGCCTGTCTGTCTGACACACACGCACGCACGCACGCACGGACGCACACACACACACACACACACACACACACACACACACACACACACACACACACACACACACACACACACACACACACATACACACATACACACACACACACACACACACACACACACACACACACACACACACACACACACACACACACACACACACACACACACACAGACAGAGCCTTCCTTCATCTATTCGGTGGTGAAGCCTGTACCCCACTGCAGTAAGACATGGACCCAGCCTAATGACTTTCATTATCAGCACCACACAACACACATTGACAGGGACGGGGAGGGATGGGTGAGGAGGCAGGATGGAGAGGATTCACAATGGGAGATATGAAATCTGCCTTTCTCTCCTTAGTCTCTGTCATGGTCATACTCACAGGCTGCCAAGGAGGGAGGGAGGAGGGATAGAAAGAGAGAGCGAGAGAGAAAGAGGAATTATAGAGAGAGTAAGTACTATTTTCATGTACACTGTACCAGATACAGTATGTGTTTGCGGGTAAGTTTGTACTTGAGCCATATGGCTCTGGTTTGTATTACAGTTTTTTACAATCATTTTGGCACTAATTTCGGAACCTTGATGTCATTTTTCAAAACTCTAGACACAAAACTCACAGCCAATGATCAAAATGCAAATGTTTCAAAACTCTAACACTTTTTCCAATTGCTTGGATACAATACACAAAAAGCTAAGATCATTTGTTCATTGAACTAAAATCACCTGTTCAAAATGACACAACTTAACATCAAAGTATTACCATTTCAAAATGCAATTCACACTGTCATCACTGTCCTGATCAGGTCAGGTTACAGGAGACCACAATCCTACAGGGTCTCTCTCAACCCCCAACAGAGGAGGAGAGATCTAGGGGTCTGAAGATGTGGGGGTTTTATGACCCCTCACGCCCATGATAGTCTTAGTCCACAGAGAAATTCCTTTGTCCTCACTATGGAGAACTGGCCTCAGAACATTAAACATGCAATAAAGGGACTTTGGAACAATGGTTTCTGTCAGCCACAATGGTGGTCATAACGAGAGATGGAATATGAAAATGTATGTAATTTTTGTATTGTTATTAAAGGTTAAGAGATGACGTTATTATGAAAACTTTGTACCTTTAAGAGTTTTCCCAGTATATGCTTGATGTTTATACATTGTACGTTGTGTGGAAAATATCCAAATCAAAGAGAATGTTTTGGTAAAGATGAGATGTGAAGTTAGTGTCTAAAATTGGATTTCAGTAAAATCTAGGCCTTGTCCCTTAACTTGGTACGCCCAGAGAATTGCCCTAAAGGCGGTTACGCCCACTTCTGACCAGAAGGTATAAGACATGGGACTGAAGAATTAACATATCAGACTAAAAGAGACCCCAAGCTGCAGCGAAGGTCTAAATGGTCAACGAACCCCAAAACACAACACAAAGTTTGAAGACAAAGAAATATTTTTCTACCCAAGCTACGGATGAGTAGCTGTGTCTAAGCAGGTGAATTCAAGCCGAACCACCTAGCCTCCACTCTCCATCGAATCGTGGTATCTACGTTGTCTCATTCCTATGCTGTGAGCTCTGAGCTACAGAGCTGTCTGTCCTCAGAAGCCCCCTTTCAAAGCAAGGACGAGGAATCAGACCACTAAACCAAAAGGGACACTGACATCGTGAGGAAAACCAGAGAGTTGCGTCGGAGCAGTGCGTCCTTGAGAAGCCTAAACGAGCCACGCGGGACGCCCCATCTGAGACCTCCAACACGTAATTACATCATTATATTCTGACCCATAAGAGCGGCAGTTCGGGGCAAGGCTAGGTTTAAATAAGCATAGCTGACAAATGAACCCAAATGTATATTTCTCTCGTGTACTTTCTTTGTTTCTCTCTCTTTTAAATCCCCATTTTGGGTAACATGCACCATAGTGTGTTGGCCCGTTATACTAAGTCCTAATCAATAGCCTAGACTGTGTTTTGTGTATGTGTATTATTTTATCATCATTTTAGCTTGCTAGTAAATAAAAAATCAACTAAGATTGGTGTGGTAAACTCATTGGTGAAGCCCGGGTTCGTGCAGATTCCCGGATTATGCGACGTTCAGAAATGAGACATTGGAAGAAATTGATTAATTTAGCGACTGTTGTAAAATCGATATTCTGATATTCTTTGAGTTAATTTGTGAAATAGAAACTCAATTAAACAAATTTTCCCATGGTGCCCCAGGTTAATGAGTTAATAATTGCTTGATTCATTGCTTGATTCATTTAATCACGCAATTATAAACAGTTAATCATTCGATGAGCAACAGTCGTCACATTAACTAATACAACGTCACGACAACACATTACTTTTGAGATGACTGTCTATTCATTTCATTACAATGGTCTAACTATCAATTGATAATACCTACAAATTGGTGAATGCACCAATTTGTAAGTCGCTCTGGATAAGAGCGTCTGCTAAATGACTTAAATGT